>NC_088717.1:12291558-12591558 GCF_963576615.1 Watersipora subatra
TTGCCTGCCACTAGCTATTAGCCTGGCACATGCCAATGCATAATTTGAGTAAGCATACTAATAAGAGCTCTCAGCTTCTCGTGACGTTAAGCAGTCACTCTGTGTCGCGACCTAAAGCAGTAAAGTATTTGCTGCCATATAGAGACATAAATTGCCTAGCGATTCTATCAAGCTCATGTAGCTAACGTAGGACATTGGACTGGCGAACGGGAGGGTCTGAGATCAAACCATCTGCGATATTGATTCGCTATTCAAAATATCAATAGCTATACCTGGCCAAACACACATATAAACAAGCTTTGAGAAATGTATTAATTATATAGATTAAAGAATAACAAAGACTCCCGGCTACAGGTTATATTATGTTGCCACCCCTCATGCACTTATCCACTGATTATAAGTCCTATCCAACTTAGTTATCACGTACTTCTGCACACTCATGATATACAATAGCTACTGTAACTCTCATAAAACTAAAAGAGTATGTGGTTGGACTTTAAATATATCCATTTTACACAATAGAAAACTACTTATGCATAAGGGGTATGAAATCATTTTTGTTTAGTCGAATTAAGGAAAAAGTTCTTCAACAAAACCAAACTACTAAAAGGTTGCAAAGGTTTCTGTCTTTCTTTTAGGAAAATTTTTTTTGTAATGGCAGAGATACTAGTGTCACAAGGGGTGAGGATGGGAACTGTTATAGCACAGTGCCTGGGAGGCTGAACCAGGCCAGTTTTGGAAGTGAGCCAACATACAAGCATCAATTGGTCAAGAGCTAAGCTTAATGCATACATTGCAATTAATTGCAACAGCATCCATCACAAACTTTTTAAAAGTTATAACAAAGGTTTCTACTACACTCACCCACCAACCAAAAACTTTGTTCCGAAAATGTTTGGAATCAAAAATTATTTACTGGTACACAAAGAGGTGTGCAGTGCAGAACCAACTCCCTAACCTTGTGCGTGAAAGTAAATATTTCCAAACTAACTTTTTTGCTTGCATCATCGCTTAGAACTTTACAATTACACTTGCAGCACTTTAATTAGATATTCCATTTTTCCGATATTTTCGAATTAATACAAATTTGGTGGCTGTCAAAGCAGTTATATACAGTAGGTTTAGTTGACAGAAAGCCGTATCTTTGCTTCTAAAGCCACGGAAAATATAAGGGATTTCATACAGAAAGGTCTGTGCACTGATACATTTGTGTTGATCAAGAGTCTCAACTTCAAGAATAGGTTACTAACTTACTTTACAATCACATGTTTCCATCCATTTCTCTATTGCTTCCATCCTTTGTTCCAGCACCAAATTTCTGTTGATGTCCAACTGTTGTCTTTGCCAAATGTAGGCAGCACACAGGAAAAAGCTCATCGCAGCCATGGCAACAAAAAAGCTTACAAAAGACTTCCAGAGCTTATTTTCTAAGAAGCCATCTTCATGTTTCAGCTTTTTATCAGCCTTGGTTTTTTGTCCAACGAGAGCTGAGGTGGTAGATGCATCAGCCATTTTAGCAACAGTTAAAACTCAAGATGCTTGGAGCTTGCTGAAGGGTCAGTAAAATAAGTAGTTATAAAGCCAATGCAAACGTGCTGCCATGCCTGGATGGATTGCTTTTTAAGCAATTACAGTTGTAGACTATCTGTGTGTATCTTTAAAACACTCTTTTTTGCAAATGGCACGCTTGAGTGCAGTTCTGTGGCTGCAGCAGCTAGCTTCTGCATGCACAGTTTGCTATGTTTTTACTTTGAGCATTATTAGTCATCTTTTTAAAGAGATGAGGGGAGGAGAAAGAAGAGAGAAGCTGTCTTTTTTATAGTATACAAGTTTGAGCGACTATGGCTCATTCAATAAATCCCAAGGCAACAACTGTACCTGTCAATAACTGTACCTGTACCTGCGACCTGTCAATCAAACTAACCACCCGATAAACTATTGACCAATCACCGTTCAGATATTACGAAGCTTAGCAACCGATGTTGCTATCCACCATGACCTCCGACAAGCTCCGACAAAGCAGCAATAGTGAATGCTGTTTTGAACGCTAATTTTGCTTCTATTTTTACCGTTTATTTGACGATTTAAAATGGTGAAACAATGTCAATGAGGTCTTTGTGACTCCGTTGACATTGTTTTTGACTTTGTGACTTTATTTGAATTTCATTAATGATAATTTCTACAAAATATTGACTTCATACAATAAACAGAACAAACATTAACTTACATATATGTACATTATGCTAAGGGCAGCATTAATCATTATTCCAACAGCCATTTTTTTATCCAATTGAAAAAACTAGCTAGTCAATTGAAACGCACATATAAATAGTTGGACACAAGTACATTAAAGAGAAATAAATATTGCCAATATAATTCAGCTATTATATATATATATCCAATATATTTAGCTCTAGCGTTGAGCCAGCATTCTGTTCACCACTGCTGGTGGCCACTGTCTTGTATGGCTTGGATGCTAAGTGCCTAAGTGATGTACCCCTCATAGCGGCGAGAAGCTCAATGTCCCTGTCCAACAGCTGAACTTTTCTGATATAATGTGAAACAGAATGTATTATCACACTTTGTATATATTTTAGAGATTTAACATTAAAATTTTATTATTATAAGGAACACTTTTTCAATTCATCCTTAAAGAATTGTTGACTATTTATTCATAGCATTGTAACTAAAACACATGTGTTTTATTTATAAACACAGTGTCTTCAATAAAGTGTTGAACCTCACTACTTTTTTTTCAATTTTATACCTATTGTCAGTTATGTCTGCTGTCAGTGGGCGTTTCTTTCGGTCTTCATTTCAGCCGGCTGATGATCATGGAGGACCCTGGCACCGCAATGATTTTTTTCTCCCTTGGCCTGTCCCATTCCTGGGGTTTTGATGTGCAGGCTGGTTCACTGGGAACTTTTTGCAGGCCACTGGTTAGCCAGTCCGTCAGCTTGAGAACTAGTCTCAGGACATGGGCACATTCCCCTCCAGCTCTGAAATTTAAATGTCATATTATGAAATAATGGGTCTCAATGGTGTGTATCTTGCAATAAAGGTCAAAACAGAAACCATTAAGTTCTAGAATACTGTAAGACAAGAATCAAATGTATCAATCAATGCACATCTTGACACTAACGTTCCTAAAAAAATATCAATAAACGTGTTGCACAGAATTCTTCCAATCTCCCTGTTGCCATATCAAAAACCATAACAAACTGTCATCGTACAAATTATTTGGTCTAATCTTGACAGGCGTTGTGCTGTACCTGGTATAGATCAGACTCATGGAATGAAAATGAGGCAGTCATGGTGAATATTATTGAAACATACCCTTATTTTTGTAAGAATTGAAGAGTTAATTTACCCCGCTTTACAAGAACAGTGTGCATCAGTGACCTTCAGCGGCTTCTCATTCTTTTGCTGTGACCGGTACGTTGTCGCCTTTACAGTACTTTCTTTGTCATTTTTTTCAACAAACACATTCACTGATGCAAAGAAGCGTTTATTTGCATACTTTCTTCCTTGAATTTGTTGCCTAAGAGTTGGAATATACAGTAAATAAACAGTTTTTATTTTGTATTTGCACATGATTGCTAGAATAAATTTTAAATTTTGCACCAGATACATTATTACAGGTTTCTCAACTACCAGTAATTAAAAATTTGTCATAATATTTTTTTTCTGAATGCTGTGTAAACATCTGAGTAACACACTATGATTTTGCTAGTATATGGTAATTAGATTGTCAAGTTAACTTATTTACTCGCGGCTTTTGTACCAGTGAAGTTGTCAAATGCTACTGTCGCTGGAAACTAGTTATTACTAAAAATAAGCAAGCCTCAGCTTTAAAAAGAATATGTTCGAATATATAACAAAACAAACTGCATTCTTAAAGAGTCGTGTTTTAAGTCATTATTAGCATCATTTTGTAGAAAAAGTTTTACTGGTCACATTTGATTAGTTGATTCAAATACAAAACAAGTGGTTTTTTGAGTTGGTTAACATAGTTAACGCAAAACAATGTCATTTTCTTTGAAATCAATTTACCCACAGATTCTGGTGAAGGCTTAATAAAGCCATTCTTGCATCTGGTTGGTGGTTTGTAGCATGGGCTCACCTGTTTTCCCTTACTATTTCGGAGTGTAATTTTTTTTGCATAGATCATAACATTTAGTCCTTTGGAATTGAGTCAAGCTATGCAAATGTACTTGTCAGTACAGCTCTAATTACACCTCATAAATCCATCTATCAGACAAAATTTTAGCGCAGGCAATGAGGCTACAATGCATTCACTGTTTTTGCAAATTACGTTTTACATTATCTTCAACATTATTATTGTAATATATCATTTTTACAACCCAAACATTTTAATGTGAGCAAAAGGTTTTCATAAAGCATTCATTTAAGTGGTGGCCGCTCACATACTTTCAGCTCATAATATAAAACAAACTATTCTACTGCATAAAACTCACACTCAGTATGTATCGTATCTTGATATTCTTCTTCATCTTTCTTTGATCTTAAGATATTTAGCTCTCACTATAATGTATACGCAGGTTACGAGTGATCACCAATTTGCTCTTGTTAAGTTTTTTTGGTTATGGCAAAAATACCAATGATTTGTAGGTGCATGATTTTCTCTCTTTTTACATACCTTGTTGTACATCTCATGTTCCTGCAGCCTTTTAGATGGTTTCAAACACTCCCCATCTAGATTCTTGAGTACTAAAATATGAAACTTTTGTTATCTTTAAATAACTTATTGAATGTCGCTAGTAAGTGATACGACGTCTAGTAAAATTATTAGCAATAAAAATACAATTAGCCACCAAACTTATTGTGATCGTGTCAATAGTTATAAAAGGCCACTGCCAATGGACCTGGTTTTATGATGTCTGTAATCTCCCAGTGCTTTTGCAACACATCTGAGACCTGTCTGAGAAAGAGAATGCAACATATCATCGTTTGTGCAGCACACATTTCTGTCTCTCTTTCCTGTGTATGACATTTTCCACACTGACACAGCTGATCTACTGGTGGTGCAACATAGGCATCATGTGATCAATAGAACTAATGTAATAAGTATATGTAATTCATCAATATTCCGTTCTACTGTGTATTTGCTGAAAGCTTTCAATTTGTATGTTAGATTGAGAGTGTGAAACTAAAACAAATAAACAAATGGTTTAATAAAAGCATAAGTAGGCTAAGCCAACAATTTGAAGCTTGGTTTCTGGGAGTTAAAGATGAGCATTGATCAATCCATTTTCCTCACTTTATGCAAAGGAGAAGGGAACATAAATTTGTATTATAAATCTAAGTTACTAGCTAAAACTGCCAAAGAAAGTTTTAAGAAATTATTATAGCTAGGCAAAACGATAAGAAAGTTATGAAATGATGATTGGTGATGGCAAAAAGCTATAGTTTTGTTAATCATTAAATATATTCATGAGTAGTAGCATTATTACCTTTAGTTTAGTATATATAAAGAAAGCTCAAAGTTGAAAATAAATTTGCCTCCATTCTCCTATCTTCTTCTGCAGCATAGCGCTACTGACGCCGGTCAGCTCTAACCATGGTGATCTGCCCCTATCTTTAACTACCTGATGCTCAAAAAACTCTGAGTCGCCTTTCCTGGAACTCTGAGCATTCTTAAAATTCTGTTGTTCGCCAATAAAACGTGTCTATGCTACGATTCGCAATCTAGTAGCTCAGTAAATTTCCCAATGGCAAGAATCTTTGAGATCACAAACACGTCTTTTACTAGCAGTAAAATTTATTATGACTTAGATAAAAAATTTGTGCTGATGATTGGCTAAAGAAGAGACCGTATATTTATTGCTCACAAACTCTTTTTATATGCACTCACTATATACATCACGAATAAAGCACTCGCTAGAATCTAAGCGTTGAAAAATATGATCTCATTCAAACGCTTATATCTCTAGACAGGGCTAATCTACCAAGACAAAAATGACATCAAATTGTAGCTTATGTTTTTGATTTGATTTAAAAGAGTGGAAAAGGGTGGATTAGGGGGAAAAAGGTGAAAAGAAAGGGAAGAGGTGGAAATGGGTAAAGGTGGTGGCAAAGGGTAAAAAGAAACTTGTCTGCTGCAAAAACTTTCTCTTACCTGGTAGTTTCACTGAACCAGTACCGATTAAACTTTTAGGTTACAAAAATTTTAACATTTTTTATGTACGTTCTGCAATTCAAATCTTTGGGATTATATATTGAGCTTTATAATATACTGCTATAAATAGTAACTCTAATGAGGTGCTTTAGAAATCTATATACATATTTATGTTCTTTGATAAGTTCTTCACTCTAAAGATGAGTAGAACAACAGGCAAGAAAATCAAGATGTGAGCTCACTTTTGAGCAAGTTTCCTCATTGACAAATGAGTAAATAATATAATATGAGCCGGTTGCTAATGGCCAATATATGGTGAAGTATGCGAAAAGCAACTTTTGAAAACAGCATCGTTCAGTCTTTCTCCTAGAATCAGTTTGAAAAAAGTTTTCAAATGGTTGGCTAAAAGTTGTAGTGAATGTGAGGCAAAGAGCAGCTAAATGGAAACCTTTAGTATTAGTATAAACATGCAGTATCTTATGATCAACTGTAGGCATACCTTCTTATGTACATACAAAACACCATCCTGTGTTTAAGATACTAACAAACTGCAATAGTGTGTTGGTATGAAATGTTAAAAGATACTGTTTTTTAATTGATGTTATTTTTTTAATTTATCAGGGTCAGCGTACAGCGGAGCTGCGTGGCCACTAATCATCTCTACAAAATCTCAAACGGAACAAAATTTGCATGCACACTCAGATAAAAGTATGAATTGCGAAGTGTAAAGTAGTACAACAAGAGTATAAAACTTGTAATTTTTTTTCACAGTTTTTCTCTTTGGATCTACCATGTATAAAAAATATAATAAACAATGGAATCTTTAGTACTTTATTGTCCCGTTCATGAAGGTATCATAGCTGATGCACTTTTCCATAGAGTTAAAGGTTGACTTGCAACAAAATTCACATTACCGTTATTTGATATGAAAAGATTCACCATGTCTTACTCTGTTGTGTTGTAGGTGCAAAATATGTGGAAAGGTGATTACAAGCTCTTAAAGGCTCAAAAACGAACAGAAAATCGCAGCCACACGATACCGCCGTAGTTTGAATTCCCTTTCAAAAACGGATCAAATGTGATGTAGCTGTGAGAGATGGCTTCTTTTTACACTTTCTTGCAACCTTATTTGTCAAAATATTTTCACAAATATGCTTCACGCATTCAATAAAACTATGTCTATTGTTCTTACGCGTCTATTTTATCGTCATTGTAATGCTGTCACTTTTAGCACTGATATCTTATAACTTACCGTAAAAAATCGTTAAACTTTTTAACCTCAGCTCGAAGGAGTACATATCATTGTCTGATAATTATGACGAGCCTGTTGGTCACCTGTGATAATCGAAAAGTGCTGCAAAAATTATCTTCAAAGTATTGGTTCACATGATCAGATTACGACTTGACGATTAGTCCAAGCCGAAACAAAACTGTAAAGTAGCGAGCATTTATGTTTGATACAGGGGCTTCGGTGAAACCCAAAGTGTTTGTCATAAACTAGTATACTATGATAAGTTTTATATTGAGCTTTGTATTAGCCTTTCAATTTACGTGAGAACATACGTGACAAAACGATAACCAAATTTCATGGCTACGTCATCGAAATAAAGAGATTCCAATCTACAGCGGCTTTTCATTTTTGAGCTTTTAAGAGCTTGTAATCACATTTCCACATATTTGACTCTTACAACAGAACAGAGAAAGACATGATGAATATTTTGATACCAAATAACTGTAATGGGAATTTTGTTGCAAGTCACCCTTTAATTAAATTTTGTCAAGGTTATAGCTGTACCAAATGTTTCAACTATCCGTATGCATAACCTTAAGGCAAGCAGTTGGACATGATAAGTTAAAGGTTTTTATTCAGGCAAGTCTGGGTGTTTTTGTTTTTATTATGGTCTAAATTTTGTTTGACAACAGAGCTATTTGAACATTTCTTGAATTAAATTTATGGAAGCAACAGAAGCATATCTGATGGCAAATGTCAGTGACAAACCACTTTGAAGCTTAAATGAAAAACACTTGTTACTGACACTTCGATTTACTAGGTTTTGTCTTTTTGACACAAGTTGCCAAATTTCTACTTGTAACACACATACATGTTTAAATTAGTGTTTGTTTTGCTCTGCAGTATGCTAAAGGGTCTTTTAAATTCATTTTCAAAGTGTTAGGAACTTTAAAACAACCAAACCTCTTCTACTTAATTAAAATATGCTAATCAAAAGTGCTACAAGACACAATATATGTTTTAATGTGTTTTAGTTTTATATGGTTTTTGTTGCTGAAGTTCAAGTGTAAGATAGTTAGCAACTAAGGTACATCTCCGCCTTTTGGCTGGCAAAAAACGTTGCAGGTTATTTTGTGTTTAGTGAGTCTAAGAAGTGTCTTTTAATCTTTCGTAATGATTGTTTGACCTGCATGTCAAAATGAAAGATCGATGGAGTATTCACAGACCTGCTCGTCTTTCCAGACATATAAACAATATGACATGACACTATAACTTCTTTTGATCCTTGAAATAAATTGTAATGTACATCATCAGTTTTTCTTCCCAGATCATTTGAGATTTTTTCTCATGTTTTCAAATCAGTGATTTGAGCATGTAAATTGTATACATGCTCAAATCCGAGCACATGTGTACTGTTTTTTTCAAAATGAAGTGATTCAATGATTTGCAAGATTGGAAAAATTCATACTGCTGATGCAACTCAATGCTATGAATCCCATGACCTATTTCCCAATAAAGCAGTTTTTTCCTTTTTCAAGCTAATTCTAAATAGCTGGCAATTAGATAGGTTTGAATATTATTATTCTTATTACTTATTTTACTTCTAGAAAAACTACAAAAAAACAAGATCGCACAGAAGATAACTGATTGACACAACTTTTCAACCACTTTTCATCTGTTTGTGTAGCCACTATCTTGCACCAACATTTGTTTGATCCAATAATAGATTAAATAGCAAAGCATAGGTGAAGATATTTCCACATCATAAGATCTGATTTATCCAGATTGTGTTGCCTCACTTTAATGGTGATTAATATTGAATTAATAACTACAAAAGCCACTCAAGTGTCAGGTCAAAGTCGGTAGCATCCAATAGATGACATAATCTTGGGTATTGAAAATCAAGCAGCTACATTGGTTGCTTTGTAAATTTACCGGTTTGATTTATCAAAAGCTATGTATTTAAAGTAACTGATAAATCTAACAGTTAAAATTCAATTGATAATCCGGTTTAAATAGAAACTTTTAAATATTCTATGTGCACCCTGGAGTGGCATGATTGAAAATTTCTTTTTAATGTTTAATGTAAAAAGAGATACACTATTATAGGCATATGATTGATCATATGCATTGTTTATAAACTTGATCTTACCTTCAGCATACAGCCTTCAGCAGTATGAGATGGAGATATACATTTACATGTATCTGTATCATCTATTAAATGATGTCAAACTAACCATGACGATCAACGGCATGGACAGGTCTATCAACAGTGAAGGACTTGAACCCATTCTAGGTTAGGCGAACCATCTAGGGAAAGTTATTCAAAATGTTCTAAAAAAATAGGTCTCTGAAGTGATTGGTTGCAGTGAAAGGCTACGATTCTATACAGACAATTGATCAAACTAGAGCTTTTGCTGCGATTAACAAACTCATCACTGATTTTAACGACACAAGTATTTTCAATTCGATGGATCAATGGTTGTTCAGACAGAGGCAAGCGCTTATGGTTTAAAAGCTATGCTTTTGCATGGCCAGCCCATATTTTAGGATTTGAAAGTATGAACGAGAGTGGAGAAATATATGTTTTAATTGTTAACTATAGTACAAAGAATGCTAAAATTCGGCTCAAACTTTGGCTTAGATGTGACTGTTCACACTGATTTTTGTTCATTAGAGTCAATCTTCATTAAACTTTTGAATAAAATCTCAAATTCTTTGCCGTTTATGCCCTTTGTTTTTCAGAGGTGCGTGTATCTCCTCAAAGCAGTATACAAAACTGAACTACAACAAGTCGCAGCTGATATGTTTTTTCGAGCCTCTGTTAAACAGCTGATACAAGTGTCCTCAAAGAACAGGTCTTAGCCATCAACTAGCTCTAAAATCTCAAGTCAGAGACATAAAAAGAGAGTTTGCAGTAAGTGATCAAACACATCGACTGAATAGTACCACCCAACAAATGACCAGATGCTGAGCAAGTGACACTTGATGATTGTGTCAAAATTGCCGTTAAAGGTAACATACATTTCTAAATCAGTGAAACAGTGTTACTTGTACGGAGAAAAATTTGCAGTACTTGATTGAGTCATCTACAGAGAGCCAAGAATAGTCACATCTCCAACTGTAGGATGCATAATATGGTGAAAGCTCTCTACAATTCATCGGAGAAAACGAGTAAGCATGCAGCAACTTATAATTGCGCTGTTTTGGTCACAGGTATCGGAGAATATTAAGCTAAAAAGTAAGTGTTGTACTATCGGTGACCTTGAATTTATTAGCTAGATTGCTGAATTGCTGCGCAGTCATGATGTTAAACATTATTTATAAAGTGATTATGTTACGTCACAATAGCAAGGATTATCAGCTACTTAGGAGATATTAATCAAACTTCTTTGCATGTGAGGTCTTTACTAATCTACAATCTGCAAAGGGTTTTACAGGAGACAACAAAACATTGACTAGATATGCTATATATGGCAGTCTACATCAAGGGCTTTCTAGTAAAGACTCCCGTATCATGGTGACATAATTTATTTGGTTGAGCCAAAAAAGAGGTTCTTGCACACTGCTTCTTTGCTTAGACACTAGCAGCTCAATTCAAAATCTGAGACAGCTGTTGAAATAATGGAATATTTGCTGAGAAGATCTGAGGACCAGGAATATCTGTCTGCCCTTACTTGAGGCATTACTACTTCAATACAAATAAAGCTCCTACACTCCATTTGCTCACTCTGCCTTTCCACAAACAGTCACTATGTAATGTGTAACTATGTGATGCAACAGAAAATCAGCTAAAAGAGAAAAGCTGCTACCTGGTGCTCATGCATCAAGACTCCTTGTGATTTACCATATCAAAATATTAAGAGTCTTGTTCTCCTAAAATATGTCTAGTAAATGACAACTAAATTTCAAAATAGCTGAGCCACTGATCAATTTTCTGACCCCCTCATTTCTGTTGGCTGCTGATCAGACCAATCTGGCTGTTGGACGGAATTTAGTAAATATTTGACCCTAAGAAGATGAGAAACAAGGTGCTTTAGTTGATTGTCAATCAATACCAGTGCTAACACCATCCTATCATTTGACGATGTCATGGTGTCAGACATCTCAGTTATTGAACTAGCAGTTAATATTACTCCTGATGCCTGACCTAACTATATACAAAGCATACAAACAAAACTCCTGACAAGTTTATGAATCGTTTAAAAAGATTTTATCCAGAAAGATCAGTCTTTAGGTAACTCTATATTGAATTACAGCATGGACATACTTGCAGAGCACATGTAGAGGTTCTTGTAGCATTGTGCTATTTCACTACATATATCATATACTACTTGGTGATGTCACTTACATGTTGTATTTGTTTATGTGAATACATTCATATCAGTAGACTTCTGTTGTTTTGTTTCTAACTTTTGCATGTTTTTACTTCCTTTTATTCTCATGTTGCATTCTAGAATTATCCGCTCTCAAATTATTAAAATAGCAAGATGTGAATGAAAGTCAAGCATTTTAAGGATTGGTATTATTGTTGTACCTTTGATGCTTTATTTGCATGTACTAGGTAAATTTTGTGTTTCTTTTTCATGTGTAGTGTTTTCGTGTGAGTCATGTCATTAAACAGCTTAACATGTACACTGGCTACAAATTCGTTACAGCTACTACATGTAAACCACCATAAATAGGATGAGAAAGTTATGTAATCTAAATATAGGTACACACCAGATTTATTAAGGATAGAAAATAAAGTCTGCCAGCTGAGTTTAGTATTTTTTGATATATACGTACATGTATAAGCTATATGATGCTTAAAACCAGTATTTTTTGTGTCTAGCACGAGTAAACTTTATAGTAGCTCTAAATGTTCGCAACGTTCAAGTTTTTCAAAAACAAATTTACAAGTAACTTTCTTCAGTTTTTTAGACAGAGTATAGTCAGTTTCAGTTCTATAACTGTTAACACTCAACCTGATTAACTTGCAGTAAGCATTGCTTGAACAGTAGCTGACGTAATGGTGACACTTACTGATGAGTTGTTATACCATGTATGTAGCTGCCAATGGTAAGAGTGGCAGAGGTGGTAGTAATGATTGTAATATAATTATTGTAGCAGTTATAATAGTAGTTGTACTCCTCTAATTGCTGATAGATATATTTACATAAAATAATCATGATCGTTGTAGAAGCCGTTAGAAAGGAAATGCAGAAAATAACAAAGTGTCTTCCAACCATCAATAGCCTTTAGTAACTAGCGTGTGTTGTAGCAATAGCTTAAGGAATTGTGGCAGTAGTATTAACAGTAGAACTAATAGTAGATGTAGTGAAAATATAAGTTGTATTAGTAGTACATTTAGTCTTAGTTTTAGTAGTTCCAGCATTTATAGCAATAGTATGAACAGCTATAGTTCTAGCAGTAAAAACAGTAGCAGTTGTAGCAGTAGCAGTGGTAGCAGTAAAAGTCATAGTAGTAGTTGTTGTGGTTGTTGTTGTAGTAGCAGTGGTAGTAGTGGTAGTAGTAGTAGCAGCAGTAGTAGCAGTAGTAGCAGTAGTAGAAGTAGTAGTAGTAGTAGTAGTAGTAGTAGTAGTAGTAGTAGCAGTAGTAGTAATAGTAGTAGTAGTAATAATAGTAGTACTAGTAATAGTGATAGTAGTAGTTTTAATAGTAGTAATAGTGGTATTGGTGGTAGAAGTAATACTAATAATAGCAGTAGCACCAGTAGTAGAATTAGCAATAATAGTAGCACGAGTATTGATTGTAGCAAAAGTAATAGCTGTAGCAATCGTAGTGCTATTAGTTGCTAGTAGTAGTAGATTTTGAAGACGTGTAGAATGGCGGAGATGATCTAAGCAATTAACTCTGTAACATAGTCTCACGGTTTTGATTAATATAGATGGTTATTATGATTCCTTTGCCACACATTTGTTGATTTATAAGCTATAGTCATTGAGTTTGATGAGAGCCAAGTGAAATGTTTCCTTTTCAACCTGAAACCAGGTATATCTTCCAATACTCATAAAAACCTGCTCTCCTTGTTTCAAGTGGATTATCTAAAATATACCAGAATTTATCAGTTCACACCTACTTTATAAACAATGATTTGGTTAGTAGTCAAGTGCTGCTTTGTTTGACTCGCTAAAAACTAATCCTAAACTTTAGTCAGGCTGGTTTTTATTTAAAAGCATTTTTGTTTTCATCTTATTCAATATTCAACTCTCTACCTCTTTTTTAGTTTTTGAAGTTTTTGCTTTATTAGAAAAATGATTATTGTAGATAAATTTTTGATAAGCGTGTACAAGTACACATCTTATAAGTCACCTATCGCTCTTATTGAATAACAACATTAAGGTTATAGGTAAACACTGAACAAGAGTTTATTAGGTAAGCGTGTATTAGCTATAAGTACTCAAAGAGTGTTTTATTTTATAATTTACCAGCATATTTATATTATAGTTTTTATCCAAAACTTACATAAGGTTTTAAAACAAATATGATAACTGATTACCAATAATTTATTAAACATATTATAATGAGTATGGTGATTTTAATTGTTTCAGACAAAGAGGAATATTTTTCATTTACTAAAGTTTCTTTTTAAATTTTTACTAAATTATCAATTTAGAGATTATATATCATATTTTTGGCTAATTAGATTAGTTGTTTTGATTATTTTGTTATAAATTTTAATATCATTATAATGATATTTGTATTTATACAGTGAACTAAAATTTGTAGTATATATTAAATACTTATACAACAGTAGTTTATACTGATTACGAGACCAAATAAGAAATATATATTCAACTGCAATGAAGAGACAGAAATGCTACTTTATGATAATTTTAAGCTGAGTAAAGTGTTTGAATTTCAACCTACAATCAGGTGAATCTTCTGATTCTCATGAAAACTTGCTTTCATTGTTTCAAATGGATTATCTGAAATAGACCGAGAATGATCAGTTCAAATGTACTTTATAAGCAATGGTTTGGTTAATAGTCAAAAGCTGCAGTTCTTTTTGACTTGATAAAAACTAGACTAACATTTAGTCAATCTTGTTTTGTTTTTTTAGTTCGACCCATATGAGATTTACGTCAGCGCCGTTTCTATTTATGAGACATTTATGTTGTAAAATTAATTTTATGAACAAGAGTTCATTGGGTAAGTGTATATTAGATGTGTTCATAGTAACTTATATCATAAAATTTTATAAAAGATAAGGCAATGGATTAACTATCCACTGTTAGATAATTTACTGCAAATATTATTGTGATTTTATCAAAATCAGGGTATCAAATATATAGTTCACTTAATAACCATTTGTTTTATAGTTTTATTAAATAATATCTTGCTACATACTAGGTCTATTTTTGTGCTATTTTAATTACATATAGGGGTATATAAAAATGGCACAATAATGTTAATACTTACGTAATATATTAATTGTAAAAGAAATATCGAGGATTTATACAACAGTATTTTATATACATAAAAGCAAGCAAATAAAATAGCCAATGGCGATAAGCACACAAAAAATGTTTCTTTATGATTATTGTAATTTAACATATATTTTCTAAAAATTAATAGCGTTTATAACAATTTTCAAACATTTAGCTATTCCTAATTGTACATTGTGGTTCTTACTGTACTATTTTGCCACAGGCTACTCTCATTAGGAAGTTAGACTTATGTAGATATATTACTGTAGTTGGTCATACTGTGATAAGTTATTGCTATTGTAGCTTATACACCGAGAGACTTTTTACTTTTTATCTGTTCTAAAAAATCAACAGTTCTCTGAATGCTCTTTTGACAGTTTGACACATTTTTCCTTCTTCATTTGATATGGCTTTTTTATATATTTCAATTTTAGGCTGTATATACAAAGTAGATGCAAGGTGAGCTCCCCAATCAATCATCAAACAATTTTGTGCCATTTACCATATGCAGATCTCTTGTCGTGTTGATAAGTAGAAGTTTGAGTGTAAATTTACCATTTCATATAAACTATAATTATTGTCAGAAGGTTGACTTCTTTACCAATAATTAACTCTAGCAAGTTGAATCATCCTCATCACGGCTTGCAAAAAAGATAGCATTAAAATAATAAAAGATTTTTATGAATATTAATACTGTATTTTCTTGTAATGCGCCACCAAGGTTTTCTTTCTGAAGCGTTCAAGGAAGAGCATTTTTCTGATTTCAGGGCTGATTTTGTACTTTCACTTATTGGCTTACCGTTTTTGTATTTACTAGTTCTAAACAGTTGTAAGGAATTAATTTTATTTATTGTCAAATAGCTCAAATACTTCACTTTTTTTAAGAATATTCATTATTTTGAAATTGCAAAAATTACCAACATCATTGATGCAAATATAACTTCAACATTCACAAAAAATTAAAACTGTTCCAGAAACAACCCAACAAAACTACTGTCACAACTTTTAATATGCTATTGTTTTTATAATATAGCACAACTTTTTTACATTTTTTTATGAATTAATACATAGTATGCTGCAAAACTGGGATTTTAATAATCTTAGGGTCAACTTTAAAAAATAAGTAAAAAATATTTTTAACAAAGTTTATTGTGCTTTTTTATTCTATACTAAATACCCTTAAAAGTCTGCAAAAATTAGTTTAGAGATTGGTTCTTTCATAGATTAGTTTATAAAACTTGTTAATGAAACATTTAAAATATATTAAATGGGCATCCCCTGTTGTATCCATAATAATTTTACAAATGACAATGTAAAACTATTAAAAGTAAAAAATTCCAAATATATCGTAAGAAATTTTTAGTGTGTGCATCATTTCAATGCTTATAGAAGTAGACAGAGTTTGATTAATTTAAATGTAAATGTAAAGTATGCATGTTCTCATCCGGGAGTAAACTTTTTTGAAATGTGAGCATTTTTACACCTACGAAAACAAAGAAAGCATCAACTTATAGGGTAAAGTAGGATGACAATGAACACAAAGAGTTATGCTCACCTGCCAGGTTTGGCATGGATAAACATTGGTGTCATCAGGTGCTTGTCTCACTCCTGGAGTGATCATACATTTGCTCACCAACTGCTGATTTCCACCAAGTGAATCAGTCTTGTAGACGCTATAGAGTGGGTAGTCTTTGCTCGACACACTCATAAAATGAATCTACAGTAAATAACTTGGATAACTAACATGTTAAGAAAACGAATATATCTAAAAAAGTTGTCTGATAGTGGTTTGGAATTACCAAAAAATCTTTAGACAAAAATAAATGCACATTGACTGAAATATTTTGCTTAGGATAAATAGTATAATAACTATTGCGTCAATACAATGTGCTTCACAGTAACGCTTAATTTCATGAAACTTGCATTTTAGAAAATTCTACGTTTTATGGTGTTTGTTCAATGCATATAAAAAGGAAAAGATCTTTGCATATTAAGAGACATATATATATATAAAAAAATAAAAATAAAATTGTTTCCTCACCCCGAATACCACGTATGGGTGGTAACTTCTGCACTAACTCGGGTCTCCTACCAGAGACCTGGGAGTTTGAGCACTCGCCTCAAGATCTTAGCTGTTCCCAATAGCGCACTTTTCTGCAACTCACCTGAGTTGATTGTTGTTGGTATTTGGGCAAGCCACATTTTATGCGCCAGTGTTATTGCGCCTAGCGCCCCAACGACTACTGGGATTACAGTTGTTCTTACATCCCAGCATTTTTCAATCTCTTCTCCAAGAGGGAGATATTTCTCTACCTTTTATTTTTCTTTGCTGGCTATATTGTAGTCATTGGGTACTGCTATATCTATTATAGAAGCCCTCTTGTTCTCCTTGTCTATCACCACTATATCTGGTTGGTTTGCTAGGACATGCTTGTCAGTTCGGATGTAGAAGTCCCAGAGGATTTTAGCGCAATCATTTTAATTGACCTTACCAGGAGCTTCCCACCAGTGTTGTGGTTTATTAAGGCCATACTTGTCACATAGACTTCTATACACAACACCTGCGACATGATTATGCCGCTCAGTGTATGCGTTTCCTGCTAGCTGCTGGCATCCACTGATGATGTGTTGGATGGTCTCAGGTGCATCTTTGCACAGTCTGCATCTAGGATTGTCTCTAGTGTGATAGATTTTCGTTTGGAGTTGCATTGTTGAGAGCACTTGCTCGTGGGCTGCCATGATTAGCGACTCTGTATTGGCCGTTAGGTTTCCTTTGTTCAGCCACATGTATGTCTGGTGAAGATCGCAAACCTTAGATATCTGTTGGTGACAATCCTAGATGCAGACTGTGCAAAGATGCACCTGAGACCATCCAACACATCAACAGTGGATGCCAGCAGCTAGCAGGAAACACATACACTGAGCGGCATAATCATGTCGCAGGTGTTGTGTATAGAAGTCTATGTGACGAGTATGGCCTTAATAAACCACAACACTGGTGGGAAGCTCCCGGTAAGGTGAATGAAAATGACAGCGCTAAGATCCTCTGGGACTTCTACATCCGGACTGACAAGCATGTCCTAGCAAACCAACCAAATATAGTGGTGGTGGACAAGGAGAACAAGAGGGCTACTATAATAGATATAGCAGTACCCAATGGCTACAATATAGCCAGCAAAGAAAAAGAAAAGGTAGAGAAATATCGCCCTCTTGTAGAAGAGATTGAAAAATGCTGGGATGTAAGAACAACTGTAATCCCAGTAATCAATGGGGCACTGGGCACAATAACACTGGCGCATAAAGTGTGGCTTGCCCAAATACCAACAGCAATCAACTCAGGTGAGTTGCAGAAAAGTGCGCTATTGGGAACAGCTAAGATCTTGAGGCGGTGCTCAAACTCTCAGGTCTCTGGTAGGAGACCCGAGTTAGAGCAGAAATTACCACCCATAAGGGTTAACCGGGCTGAGGAAACAGTTTATATTTATATATATATTTATATATATAAATTGATGTTCAGTTTAGTCAAATACATACTAAAACTTTTGTTTAATTATGTGTTTAGGAAACTAAATTCATTTAAGTTAAATTCAACGTTGATGTTATACATCTGTCTCAAAGGTAAAAACTTATCAGCAGAATATTGCGAATGTATAGTGTAGTACATTGCAATGTTACACTTTTTTTGCAGAACATAACTACAAAATGCACTAAAGTTATTGTAGGTAACTATACTTACTAAGGTTAACATATTGTTATGTTATTATTTTTAATGATGATTTTACTAGGTGTTTGCATTAGGTAACTGCTATGGGTTTTTATACCACTCTTTACGATATTTGTGCGTTATGATGCACCACTGAAACGAGCTGAAAACATATAATTGCATACCAAATAGTTTTCCATTGTAATCCTGGCAAAACAGACTATATTTTGCTTGCTAGTGATTTTACATCTTCATTCCAACACCTTTACGGTTTCATTTTTCTTTGTGATTTATTTCACTAAAACACTTATTTTATTATATCAATTTTAAGAGTTATAGTGGTTTGAAAAAGTTTGAAAACCTTTACAGTTGTTTTATTTTTTCTCCTAATTATTTTGAACTGCACAAAAAAGCACTTTTCTCATGATATGAGGTTGAAAAGTTGGAATGGTAAATGTTGCATATGTTAAATAAAAATAAACTTTCTGTCTATAGACTTTTTTATTACCCAGGCAATGCCGGGAATTCAACTAGAGTGCATATATATGTATATAGATGTATTTGTATATATATATATATATATATATATATATATATATATATATATATATATATATATATATATATATATATATATATATATATATATATATATATATATATATATATATATATGTATATATGTGGATATATATTTGTATACGTATATGCGTTATATATTCTAAGAATTTCGAGCTTGATTGATCATAATTATTATAAACATATTGCTTTGTACATGTATATTTTTACCATCTATTGAATAGTTCTTACTTTTTAATGTACCGTAATGTGTAATGAAACCGATAGCCGTCGCTCTACAAAGAAATACCGCAACTAAAAGAACACACGATAACACTTTCATTCTTATCGTTTCATTAATGTTAAGTTTTGATTGTGTATTAACTGTAGTATGTGAATTATATTTAAATTGTACTCATGAAATTATATTAATTACTGTGTACATGCACATGTATATTCTTATATTGAGCTAACAAAACGTCATTGTTAACCGAACACAGAATATGGTCGACACGGCCTTTCGTTCGTTTCTCCGTGTCCGGACAAGTTTTACCCGCGATTGGTAGTATATACGTAAAAGAGGCCCGAATTTTATGAAGAGCAGTTGGTGTTTAGACACGATACGATAAAATACAGACACTTTACTCGCAAAAGTGTTATTTATTAAATTGGATTATCCGAAGAGTAATTAGATACGACCCGGTATCTGTTTTAAGGACACAGAACTAAAACTTAACAGGGCCGTTGTCTGGACTACAGGATTAGACTCAGTGGCCAACATAATCAATAGCAACAGGTAGTAACGGACCGGGTATAACTTTAAAGGCAGTTGCCCGCAATCCATTACAATATATGGAGTTGTTGCTACCGCAAGAAGCCATGTTTTAACAACCGTGCGCAGGCACTTTAGTTCTATTTCCTGTCTCGAGTTTGGCAATAGTTAAGTCGAGACGAGACCGATACGAGACGAGACAGGTCGATACTCGAGAAGACGTCTCGTGTCTCGTTCCACCTCTAATTTGAACATCTTCTTATTCATATCTGTGTTTGTATGTGTGTACGCGAGAATGCCCATATGCGCATACTCACACCCGCACATATGTGCATACACACATATGTATATCACATGTACATACATACATCACTTTTAGTGCATAAGCACATATGTAAATGCATGTTTACATGCATCTGTATGTAAATATGTGTTTACGCATGTATGTATTTTTGTATGTATTTACATATATATGTGCATAGGCATACAAGTTCGTACGTATGTATGTACGCTTGTAAGTATGTATGTGTGTTCCTATATACATAAGTATTTATGTATGCATTAACATATGCTCATACATTCATACACACATACAAGTATTTACGTGCGTATTTATGCTTATGCTAGCTTGAACAATGTAGATTCCACTATGTTTAATCACTAGATTGCCATCATCTGTCAAATCATATTTTCATGTGTACATACGTATGCACATATGTATGTACATACATATGTACATACGTACATGAGTATGTACATATGTACATACTTATGTACGTAAGGATGTATGTGCATACATGTACATACATAGGGATGTATGTGAGTGTGTGTGTATGTGCGCATGTGCGTATGCGCGTATGTGTGTATGTGCGTATGTGCGTATGTGCATATGTGTGTATGTATATACATGTGTGTATGTACGTATGTATACTTACGCTAGCATGAACAATGTAGATTCCTTCATGTTTGATCACCACTCTACTATCATTGGTCAAACCGTAGTGGTCGATTGACATGGAGCTGTTCATCCATGATGCTTTTTTAAAATAGTAGTACATGGGGTTTCTACCTGCAAAGACTTTTAAACATTGATGCGCTGTATCACATTAGCTGACCATAAAAATAATTTAATTCAAACATAAATTTTTATACTTTTAATTGCTGGCCAGTGTTTGCTGATTACTTTTAGAAAGTGCGTAAATAACACTTCAACATAGTGAGATAGTGTGCAAACCACATGCATCACTTCACTCTCTATTTTCCTTAAAACTACCCATCTCACTACTGTAGGAAGAGTAGACAACTTCTATATCAAGGTGTTTGAGCTGATTTTATTACTATATATCAATAACTATAGCTTATTGATCAAAACTTCTAAAGCACATAACAAACAGCTAAAAGAAGTGGGTTACAGTTAGCTGATTCAAGTAAATAACTACCATTTTCAAAATTTCTGACAAGTTTCATTGTTGGTCATCTGGCATATTGTGATTGGGCAGTCAAGAAAGTTGGTAGTTTTAACCATCAACCAATAGAAAATAAACAGGATGATCTAATTGTAATGGTTGGATGCATTAAAGCTTTGCAAATATTTTTAACATTTTCTTTAAACCTAAAACGCTGCAAGTAAATGCCAATAATTTGGCAAATTTCTTTAAAGCTGTCATCAAACAATTAATTTTTTTTAAATACATTTTTGGCAAAGTGAAAATTTGTTGGAAAGCTGCGTATTATATTATTTCAATTTGCAAACAATGTTTTGATAGCAAATGCTAATCAGCTCAAATCAAGAGTAATTCACCTTTATCCCACAGTTCAAATTAGTGTGTGCTCCTAATCATTATGAATGACAAATGTATTTATGAGCATAACGTCAATCTTCAACATAAATTGGTCAATGGGCTAACTTTGAAAGCAAATAGGCTGTCATAGTGACTGAATTCTAGCCACAGGTTATTAGCTGTGTAGAAGCAGTTTGAACTTAACCGGTGAAGTGTACAACCTACACTTACTAAAGTAAGTGTAGTGTATAACCTACACCCATCAAGGTAAGTGTAGTGTATGACATACTCCCATCAAGGTAAGCGTTCTGTATAACCTACACTCATTAAGGTTAGTATATTCTTATAACTAGATTAACGTTTCACTTTGCAACCAAATACTTTCTTGCCAAGAAAAAGCTATGAATTCTAAAAGCCATTTTAGGAATTTGTTGAGAGCCACCTGCTGAGACCCATTTAAGTCATTGCTGGCCTTAGCTCTTGACCTTGACTGGTATCACAATTTCGAACATTACAGTGACATCGTGTCTAACAAAGAGCTTTGAACAACATTTTAAAGTGATTGCTGAATATCTTGCAAACTTTACATTATCTTATAATTAGAACAAAACAATTGTTGTGAACAATGCCTTGTTCCAAATTTGTTTCTAATTACAAACAATTAGTCCCTTCCAAATTTTACCAACAAAAAACCATGAATATAAAAACTTTAGAGTTGTTTATTTTAGCTTAAAATATCTAATTATTATCTGATTCAAGCACACTCAGATTATTATCTAAATGTAGGGGTATAGTAAACACAATCTTTCAAAGTTTTGCCGAATTTATTTTTATCATGTTTTTATTTATAGGATCATTTGTATATTTTGCATGATGTATATTGTTTTAAATGATTAAAAAAAATTTGGGATTCAAAATTATCATTACAATGATTGCAACACCCAAATTGTATTAAAGTTGACAAAGTTGATTGAATATAGTTGAATTGATATAGTTAATTATAGTAAGTTATTTCATTCTACTCATTTTAGATCTACTCAACAAACAACGCTCTGATTACCTTTGCATAAATCACCAAAGAGGGTAATATCACCTAATGAAAGTAATATCATCATTAGGTGATACTACTTTATCCTGTTTTTTTTTATTTAGCCGATTATTTTTAATTTTATACAATTTATATTTACATGATTTGGGATCTGAAATCAGCATTAAAATGACTGCCATAACCAAATTATACTAAAAACAGGAAAAGAGAGATACTGAATTTTGGTATTATGGGACTAAATGAATTTTAAAAATAAAGTTTCATTAAATAATAATCAGAGAGTTTAGCAAAACTAATTAACAATTTTGTTGTGTACGCAGCCTGAGAACCACGTTACAAGTTGATATCATTGATGGAGTTAGCTGTATTAAATTATTTCATTCAACTTTCTTTTGATTTTCTCAACAACACTCTAATAACTTTTGTTTTTAAGTTATCTCAGCAAGTAATATCACTGTTAGGCTATATGCAGTTTTCATCTCTAGGCAGAGTGACAGAGTTTTTCAGTTTTATCGGCAGAAGAAAGACGCATATAAATTATTACCAGTTTGTTTTACTGACTATAGTTGATTAAATTTTACTACTGCAACTGATAGGTGAAAGAAATTTTATTGATCGCTCCAGTTTTCTACAATTTATAGTTGAGAAGGTGTCTAGTATGTAGCATATACCTCTCAGCATGTAAGTGTGGCCTAGTGGGAATGTGTAATAATTAATACACCAATAATCTCTGTATCCATTCTCCATCAGTACCAAACAGTTCATGTTACGATCTTTACGCTTTTCAAATTTCTTTAGCGAGCTGTCAGCTAAAACCAAAATAATTTTTATTGGATCCTTAGCATTAATGAAAACCACAAACTAATTCATAGCAAATAGAGCTCACACCTTCTGCATAAATAATACATAGGCTTATGGTCAACTGTAGGTATATCTACCAATATATGTACAACATGGCATCATGTTGTCAAGAAGCCAACATACAACAGTATGTCTCGATAAAATATTAGTAGGTACTTACAGATCTGTTCATTGGTTCTGTTTAGTAATTCTGGATCACCATACAGAAGAGCTATATGGCTACTAGGAATGCCTACAAGATTTGGCACCAGTTCATATCAATAGCACTTTACCATATTTTTACATGAAATGAGAGATTAAACCATAACTGCCACGTACAACTTTTATCGTATTTACTATGTAAATCAGACACACTGATTCCGAATTTGTACTCGAAATAAAGATTGGCCCACTAACTTTCAGAGTAATGAAGGCTTTTTTACAGCATTTTAATTTTGGTCTCGAAAGCAACACGATCGGCACAACAAGCTCTGCCCCTTTTTAGGAACGAAGGTTAGGGATGTTTAGACCGATTTAGAATAATAGAGATGGGTGTTTTAAAATCCATTATTATCTAAATTCATCCTTAAAAAATATCTCAGTCTTTTCTGAGAGGTAGATAAGCTATTTAACATTGCATATTTAAAAATGAGCTCAAAAAAGCGCGATAACGCTTTATTGTGATAAAGCGCTTGTTTAAGCTCATTTTTCTTGGCGTTCAGCCTATTTAAACGTCATGGAACAAGGTATGAGCAATTTTAAATAGTTTATATAGCTTCATGAAAGACAGATTATTTACAGGCTAGATTTAGATAATAATAGGTTTTAAGACACCCACCGCTATTATTCTAAATTGGATTAAACATCCCTAACTTCCGTTTCTGAAAAAGCTAGGTTTCGTCACACATTTATGGGCGGAGCTTGTTATGCCGATCGTGTTGTTCTTGAGAAGAATACTGAAACGCTTTAAAAAAGCCTTAATGGCTTTAAAGGTTAGAGGACTAATTTTTATTTTGAGTTCAAAATTGGAATCAGCGTGTTGGATTTACCTAAAGAATATGATAAAAGTTGTATGTGACAGTTATGGTTTAAAAATGAGAGATTTTTGTGCTGTAGTGTAAAAAGACAAATTTTGTGATCATTCAGTTTAACAGTTCTCTACTGTAAGTTTATCATGTATAAAATGTAAGAGAAATGCTCTTAATTTTAGCGTTTTGCTGTTCTTTTCCTAAAGGTATCATTGCTGATGTACTATTCCATAAATTTAACTGAATTTTGCTCAAGGTAACAGCTTTTTCTAGCACTACTAATATTCGTACAACTGTGAGCCACTCAGTTGAATCGGATAAACTAGGGTTGCTGTTCAAGAAAATTTAGGTACTTTTCATTTTTTGTTTGCAGAAGAACCAGCATTCGAAATACTAAAAGTTTGAGGTTGTTCTAACCAATATCTTGACAATTATTTATGTCTTTTGTTTTCAAAAACTCTTCATTTTTAAACACAGAACAGATTATTTATTATAAAAAGTAAAAAAAATGCTAAATATCAATGGCATGTTGAAAAACTTCCAAGAAAATAGTATCATTTGGTTGCAATATTAAACTTGCCCATAGCAGATAATCAGCTTACACTAAAATTGGAACAAAGCTCTGTGAAATTCATCTACCTCAAAGCTATAACAAGGGCCTAAAGAAGTGCTTGAATTTAGGTTATGGAAGCCACAAATGCACATCAAACAGTAACTGTCAGTTGTTAGATGATTATAAAGCCTGAAAATGTGCAGCTAGTGCTTTAAAGAAAAACACTTGTCTCTAACTCATTGATTTACTAGTTATTTGTCTTCTTTACATACATCTCAAATCCACTCGTAAAATAATGTTTAGCTAGTCTCGTCTTGCTATAATGTTTTTCAATTTGTCTTCAAAGTTTGATATACTTTAAAAAACAGTTTCAGTATTTAAAAGATTGGTAAATGCTTGGTTTCAAACCTTTTGAAGCAACAGTAAGATAGTTGCTGTCGTTTTGCAAGTGTAAGATGGTTACTAACCATGGTACATTTCTCTGATGTGTTCACTCTCAGGGCTGGCTGTCACCGTTATTGGTTCTTTGTTCTTTATTGGGTCTAAAAACTGTCTTTTTAGCCTTCGTAAAGATTGTTCAACCTGCATGTCAAAATGAAAGCTCAATGGAGCATTCACAGACCCGTTTCTCTCTCCAGGCACCTAAATAATTAAACATGAACCTATAACATCATTTGATCTTCATTAACCCTTTCGCTACCGAGCACGTCCGGCTTGGAATTCCTCAGCGTACTGAGCCTATCATTTTTACCCTTCAACATAGATGCAAGAAGGGTATTATAATTTATGTAAAACTTGTCGATCCTAAAATAAATAAGCATTGAGAAGGTAAGAAATATCTCTACCACTTGATATCTATCGCTTTCAATTAACCTATGAAGATCTTACAGCCTGCCTTGCAACTTGTCGAAGCTTTCAATTATCTATTTTATTACTCTGAATTTTATAACTATACTTAACCACGTTGCATAAAAGCTTGTCACACTCATTGATATGTTTTCTACAAATTGCAGCCAAAACTGGCTTTTATGTGCAATAGAAGATAGGCCAGGCATGTCGATCACTCGAAAGCCAAAGATAACAGCAATGATGCTATCAAATAAAATGATATAAATCTGAAAATTGATAAGTTGTGTAGTAATAATCTAACAAATCCTACAAATATTTATTTAAAAAGAAGTGACATAAACAAACAATATTTATCATATGTGCCGAAACAAAGACTAGCATTTTTGAAAAAAACATATTCACATCCTTTGCTCGGCCAATTTTGGTCTAATTGTTGCTTTTGTGTGGACTCACTTCCACGTTTTGGCTGTTCAATACCTTCCACATAGCCTTCTGACTTACACTCTTTTTCTGTACTGCTGAACTAGTCCATATTAACATCCAAACTATTGTTTAGCAAGAAAAAACTTTTACACATTGGCATTTAGAATCCACTTTTTGCTCAAACAAAGATAAATCGCGTGTAATTTTGTACATTAAATACATACTTTTGGAATAAATAAGTAGAAACTTTTAGCCATGTGGATAGCTTGCACATGTATAATAATCAGAAATATTATCTATATAATGGTAGTACAGATTCTATCATCATTACTCAAGCAAATAGTACAAACAAGTACAAGAATTTTAAAAAGCTCTATCAAAAAGTGAAACCCCATGAGCAGCGAGGTTTAGTTTGCTGAAAGAAGTTTCTTGCCACATATGGTTAGTTTCAGTCTGGAATGGATTAAAATCCACAACTCATCAGCAGTTTTACTTGCTAGATAATTTGAGGTTATTCACTCACACATATGAATCGGTGATCTGAGCATGTATACTGTTCTCTCAAAATGACTTCAAAGGAGTGCTTAAATGATTCAATACATTTGAACTATTTGGGCTGTTGATAAAACGGTATCCTTTAAATTCTGTGATTTCCCTCAACCAAAGCCGTTTGCATCTTTGTCAAGCTATGTCTAAGAACAGTTGAGCTGCAAAATTGTGTGTAGTCATAGCAGGTTTGTATACTATAAGATTTGTTTATGCCCACCTGTCAGTTTTGTATCGTGAACCTTGAGTTACTTGACAGTGCGACATTTCTGGAACGTTGTCAGAATACAAGATACAACCGTCGCATAATAAGGAATGGCTTGAAAATTTCCCCTCAGTAGTATCTGATAAGGGCATAATAAAGATGGTTCCTTTGGACCACTGCCTAAACTTATCTCAAAAGGTGCTATTTGACATTGATAGCCTTTATTGCCCTCTACTCTTGTTTAATGGTTTTTTTTCCTGATTTCATCTGAGTTAACTAGCATCTAGAGAACATAAAAAAACTGAGTATTTTAGCAAATACTTGCCAACACAACTTGTTGGAAGTTTTGGGTTTTGTGGAAAAAAACTTTTGAAATTCTGAAGTTAAGATTATTTTACATATTTGAAGCTAATTTTATCTAAAATCCTTTTGCATAAAGTTCATCAGTTCACAAACTAAGCTATTAATCTTTGATAAAGTAAGGACAGTAGATGCTACTATAACGTATACCTCCTATAACGTAAATTCCAGATAACTTGAAAAATTTATGTGAGGTTTTTGCTTCTTACAGGGTAAAAAATTTCATTTAACGTAAAGTGTTAAGTTGGGCGAGCTTTCAAAATCGATTAGAATGTTAGTTTACTTCGCCGCCTTGCAGAAAAAGTTCTATGCGTGTATTGTTATATCTAGTATATGTAACTTTTGTGACATTCTAATTCGTCGTAATAGATCATTAGATGTGTCAACAAAAAGGCTGCACAGTTGTTCAAAAATACAAAGATGATCAATTGTTGCAGGCGTTACAGCGCCGGTCTACCAGTTTTAATGTCACGTGTTAGAGTATCGTCGAAAATTATCTTTATCCTAACTTTGACCCCTTGATAGTGATAAACGACGAACAGGTAATACTGCTTTTATAATAAAAAGATTTTGTTGTTTTGCTTTATTGTAGACGTACTAAAATATTTTTATTAGCTTTACTTTGCAGAATAGACTTGGCTGTTTAAAAAAATAAGCAAATCGTTGTAAATGAAGGTCAAAAATGTGCAGTCTCTATCAATTTGTTGTGAATTTACCGCAATCAAGGTCTATAAAACCAGTGAGATTGATCATAAACAGGAGAAAAGTTATTGATGCAAACCAATCATTCTGCAGTTACTGTACAGCCTACAAATTAAAAGAGTTAAGTAAAGGTTTTCCTTTTTGCATTACCAAATAGGTGAGTTTGGAAAGATCTTTGAACAAATTAGGTAATTTACATGTATTTTACTATTCTTATAACATAAAATACCTATAACTTAATTGTTTCTGGAATGGACCATTTAAGTTATAGGAGTGTCTACTGTACATGGTAAAGCTTTCATAGCAAGAAGTTCGTCAGCTTACAAACTAACTTATTAATCCTTGACAAAGTAAATAGGCTACATAGTGAAGCTTCCATAGCACAAAGTTGATATGGGACAGTGGCAATAAGCAGCACTACAAATAATCCTTGCTAATTTGTGTTTCCATTCGTTGTAGTGAATTGAGAAAAATATTGCATCATACAGGATACCAAATTATAAAGTAATTGGACTATTAAATAATTGCTATTGCTAGTTCTATTGAGCCTCCTTTTGCACAAAGATAGCTTTTTAGAATGTTATCCCTGGCCATGGCTTTCATCTTTTTAAAAACGCGTAACTTGATAGCTGTATCAGCCACTTCTATATCAAAATGCTCAAACATTCAAAAAGATTTTGTGCAAGGGTGAGATAATTAGATTCCAATTAAAAGATTCCAAAAGGTTAAAGGTGAAAAATTAATGCTGCTTTTTAACTATGCTTTCATCTGTTCATCTAGCCACTGCTCCTGGTTAAAAAATTGTTTACATTTGTTTGATCTGATAGCAGATCATTTGCTCCAATCTTAAAGTTGGGAAATTTCTCACGCCATATGAGCAATCAGTTTTAATCTAATTCATAAGTTTCATTCCATGTGCTGGTATTGAGGTAATAGATGTAGGCTTCACTCAGGTATAATAGGTTAAGGTGGTAGAGTTTAATAGATGACACAATCTCGGTAGTGTCTGATAGGTGATACAATATTGGTAGTGTCTGATAGGTGATACAATATTGGTAGTGTCTGATAGGTGATACAATATTGGTAGTGTCTGATAGGTGATACAATATTGGTAGTGTCTGATAGGTGACACAACCTTTGTAGGGTCTGATAGGTGACACAATCTTGGTAGTGTCTGATAGGTGATACAATCTTGGTAGTGTCTGATAGGTGACACAACCTTTGTAGGGTCTGATAGGTGATACAATCTTGGTAGGGTCTGATAGGTGACACAACCTTATAGTAGGGTCTGATAGGTGATGCAATCTTGGTAGGGTCTGATAGGTGACACAACCTTGATAGTGTCTGATAGGTGACACAACCTTATAGTAGGGTCTGATAGGTGATCCAATCTTGGTAGGGTCTGATACGTGACACAACCTTGGTAGTGTCTGATAGGTGACACAACCTTGGTAGTGTCTGACAGGTGACACAACCTTGGTAGTGTCTGATAGGTGATACAAACTTGATCGTGTCTGATAGGTGACACAATCTTGGTAGTGTCTAATAGGTGACACAACCTTGGTAGTTTCTGATAGGTGATACAAACTTGATAGTGTCTGATAGGTGACACAATCTTGGTAGTGTCTGATAGGTGATACAAACTTGATTGTGTCTGATAGGTGACACAATTTTGATAGTGTTCGACAGGTGACATAACATTGGGTAATTGATAATTTACAGCCATATTTGTTGCTTTATGAATTTACAGCTACTTATTAATAGCGTGAGATCTAAAAGTTTCATGAGCAAAGATTCTTTGTTAAGATGTATGGATCTAATTGCATTGATCTATTTTCTATCAATTTGTTGACATCTTTGAGGGATGTGGATACATGACTATATTAGTATAGACCAGTTAGGATACTGACCCATTATCTCCAAAGGTCTTGAGTGCTGTGGCTTATAGCCCACTGTGTATATATGTATCATATAGTGGTTACAAAATGAGCTTTGGAAAAAAAGAGACTAGGTTAATCTTTAACTGTAAAACAATATTAGCAATTGCAGAATTATTTCGAGATAAGTTGCAGTTAAAGCAGCATAAAATATTTGTTTTGATTTTTTTTTCCTGAATAGACTATACTGTCTAGAAAAAATGTGGAAAAATTGATGCAAGTTAACATTGAATGTGTACGCTACCTTGAGCTCAATGTAAAATTACTCTAATCATTAACCATACACCAAATGAAGCTGATAAGAAAAATAAAAGGTTGTCAATACAAACCGATAATACTACAGCGACTGTACTGTCATGAATTTAAAAGATAAGTCTAGTTTTCTTCATTTTGAAGTACCAAAGGTGTGAGTTTGAGAAGATTTGGAAATGGGTTAGACAGTTTACATGTATTTTACTGCTTGTATAATCTTAAGCTTCTATAACGTCAACGTCTGTAGAATGGATTAATAGCCTTGTAGGAACGTTTATTACCGGGATGGGCAAATATTTCAGCCCGGGGGCTAAATCGACGTTTAAAATTTGACAGGCAGCCGGGTCAGCACACGATACGATAGCATACATATAAAAAATGGCATTGGTTAATGGTACATATGGAACATTAATAAAATAAAACATTAAATATAGTCAATAGATTTTTTTTCTCAAAGTCTGTGTGTATGTATGTTTGGTATGTGTGTAGTTCCAAGCTATAGCTATTAAAATCTTAAAATAAAGATTCCGTATCGCCAAAGATTTTATATCGTACCCTCAGATTCACCAGCCGGACTCCTTACCATTTCAGCCACAGGAGTTTGATAGATTCATAAGACAATACACGTCGTTATATGGTAGCAAATACACTACAGCTCTCTGTCACAACGCAAAGTCATGACAAGTGGTAGCTATTATTAGTAAGCTCACTCAAATTATTCATTAGCAATGGGCCAGGCTAATAGCAAGTGGCAGGCAACTCTCATTACCTTTCATTGTTTATAAGATGATTTTTAATACCCGGGCAAAGCCGGGTATCACAGCTAGTAATGTTATATAAAAACTCTTTGCACACATTTAGATGTTTGCTACTATAGTTGGCAGCAAAATCTGGCTGCCAAGGTGCAAAAGAAGAAGAGATGTGAGCCTTGATCTCTCATTTGCCCGGTTTAAATAACGACCATCACGTTGCGTAAAGGTATGCCATAAATCTGCAAATTCATAAGTTATATAAAAATCAATCAAATTTTGCAAAAATACATGTATAGTCTAAACAAGTGACATAAATAAAAGTGTTCATAATACTTATCAAAACAAAACAAAAATAATTAGAAAAATTTATTTAGCATCGGTCACTTTTTAACTTCAGCTACCAGTTGCGATCTGACTGCTGTTTCCACTTTGAAATTTTAGCCTCACTTTGTTTCTCATGTTTCTTCACTGCTGTACTATTTAATATCCGCGTACAAACAATTTTTTATAAGAGCAGAAATTTTTTTATGTAAATTTTATGCTGTTTGGCTTGCCTCTAAAAATAGACCCATCTCGATGGCCAAGGATCAAGTAAGATAAACAATGAGGTAGGACAAGTCATAGCGCAGTGCCTGGGAAGCAAATCCAGGCAAGTTTTGGATGTTTGCCAACTTGCATATAGCAATCCAGTCACACCTCAAAATACTGTACAGTCATACTTCGACTTACGAGCTTAATGCGTTCCGAGACTGAGCTCGTATGTCAATTTACTCGCGTGTTGGTGCAATTTATTTATATATAGAACAATTAAATATATATTGATTGGTTTCCATACTCTAGAACAATGCAAATAAAACACTCAAAACAAGATATTGTAACAGAAAGAACGTGTTGGTTATTGTCCTAACTTATCATAAGCTTTTAAAAAGCAACAAATAAAAAATAATGCAAGGAAATGTGATTCATTAAAATGTAAAATTAAATACATACAATCGCAGCTAACGCTAGCATTTTCCAGAGAGGGAGACATCCTAGGGAGTTATAGAGAGTTATCCTTCATTACAACAGTTGACATTGATGAATTTGGATTTTATCAAAGTCTTAAAAGACAAACTTAGAAGCAAGCCTAAAAGCAAACTTTCATTTTTAACTTAACGTAATTAAAATTTCTTCGGCATTCATACGGTAGTTTGAAGTTTCTCGCTGGTTAGCTAATTTTTCCTTTGTTTCGCTTTCACGACTAGCCGGCAGTTTTAAGATAAACCTATCTAAGGACGTTTGCCTTTGTCACCCTTTCAACATGTTGCGATTAGGACGAACACAGGTGTCGTCACAAACAGTTAATGTACGACCACTAGCCAACTTGTCCAAATGTTTATAGTTTTGATAGATAGCACCAGCCTTTTCACATAGCATCGCTCAGTTACGATGTCACCGGCCAATTGTTGACCTTTTATCCAATGCCTGAGCAGTCTCTCTATCAGCGGTCATGAAGATCGCTGCGCCGTTTAGAAACTATGGTTAGTCCTTTTGCGAACTAAATAAATGCCCAGAATATAATCCTTCTGTTTGATAATTGTGAATGTATTTCTGTCATATTGCTGAGCTAGCTCAATCACGCATACACACTTCGCACATTTTTCAATAATTTTCTATTTAATAATTGTTACCATTTGCTTTTTTTTGCGTTTCATCTTTCATTTTACTGGCAAACTTTTGGTCTATGCACAGTACTTGTAATTCACATAATTCTGCACTGAAAATCGCGCACGAAAAACACGGTACTAAAGTATAACCTGAGCAGTTGAAACATACAGAATGAAGCTGTTCTCATAAAACACCTCCGGCATACTTGGCAACTGACTCACGTGCTCGTATCTCAAATATGGCTCGTATGTTAGTACTAAAACTTGTTTAAAAGCTGGCTCGTATCTCAAGTTTTTTGTACGTTGGAGAACTCGTAAGTTGAAATATTACTGTACTAGCTCAACACTGAAACCTAACCTTGTATAGACAAGGAAGCTCCTTGATTCTAGACAGTATTAACAACTTTCCATAGGCTGTGGCGGTACTTACATGTAGGTAGTACTGGAGGTACTTACATGTAGGTAGTACTGGAGGTACTTACATGTAGGTAGTACTGGAGGTACTTAGGTAGCAAAAAGTTTTTGAACTGAATAGCATATTGAAGCTCCAAGCTAGTAGAACTCAATCAAAAACCAGATCAACCAAATCAAAATCATACTTTTTCTGAAGTATGATATTTTAAAGATAACCGAAAAAGCATATTGCTTGGTACAAACTGAGTCTAGCAAATCGTGTGTATTTTTAAAACCAGAAATTCAAATAGGTTAGTGTAAAGCTCTTATTGCCAAGGAAAGAAGCTTCTCAGTTTGATGTTTTAGTTAACTTGACTATTTTTTATCTTCATCACAAAGAATTTCAACCAGTATTTTATTGGAAGTTAATGTTCTGATGGCAGTTAGTTATTATTTCTTGGTTGGTTAGAAGTACCCTCGGCGTTTTAGCAATATCTTTAGAACTGATAGCCTAACCAACTTGAAACTTTGATATTCTGCTGAAAGTATCTACTGTACAAAGCAGTCAAGTGTTGGTAATTCAACATAAACTGGATGTACAAAAAGAACTATTGTTCTATCGACACCCATTTTTCATTTCGTTGCTTGTTAAAAGTGCTCTATTTATTTGGGCAATATCTCGAGAAATAATAACCCAATCATTTTTAAATTTTTTAAATATGCTTAAAACATATACTTAACAAAGCAATCAAAATTTTATAATTCTAGGTAAACCTCTTAGTAAACCTTTTACGTTAAAAGATTTAGCGTTCCGTTGGCAGCTATTCATTTCTGATTCGAATAGCGGTGTCATCAGTATTTCTGTTGTATCTTAAGAACCAAAATGTCTATCAACTTGAAACTAGAATAATAGTAAAATCCTATAGCATACAAATCCACGGAAATTGAGTAATCTTTCGTAAAAAGAAAGTACATAAAATAAACTGAAACAATGAACTTAAGTTAACTTGTGTGTGGGATCGAATGGAAAGCATATTATCTGGTTATTTCTAGCCCAGACATCAAGTGCTAATGTGTTCTGATACTAAGTTTGTATGTCAATTTTCTCTTATCTCACTATTTCTTGTATAAAATAACTAAATACATATTAATCTGTTCTCATAATGTCAAAAAGCTACTTAAAATAAAGTACTATGATAGAAAAAGAGTGTTTTCAATTGTTGTAATTCACTAATTATGTAGGTAAGGTAAGGCTATGTGTTATAGGCAGTGCTTAGGAAGCTAATATAAGCCAGTTTTAAAAGTGAGCCGACTTCCATATGTATAGCTACTGGTCTCAAGACACAAATACTCAGCTTTTTGCACGTGTTTCACAGTTTCAAGAAGAGTTTCTACTCCATTCGCCAACCAAAAAATTTATTTCAAACATGTTTAGATTTAAAGATTATTATTCAACACGTAAAAGTGTGCGCAAAAGAGCAACAACTTCCTAGCCTCTTGCATAAATGTAAAGATTCCCATACTAATTTCTTTGCTAGCATCACTTCTTAGAACTCTACAACTACTCTTACAGCTTACCAATTTAGTTTTTAGTTTCTTAAGAACTTTTTGAATTACAGTAAAGTTCATGACTTTCTTCATAATTAAATCAGCTTATTCGGCTAAAAGCTACACCTTTGGTTCTGCCCCAACAACAATAGGAAACATGCGCAGTCCAGTAAAGAAAGGTTTGTGCGCTTTTACTCGCACATCTGAGTTGACAAAAATTCTTATTTTTAAGAACGAGTTAGTAACTTACCTGACAAGCACATGTTGCTTTTTGGTTCTCCAATGCCTCTATCCTGCTGAGATGGCTGTTGATTTTTTGCTGCTGCTTTTTCCAGATGTAGGCAGCTAACAAGAAATGACTTATCACAGCCACAACAACGCAAAACTTTACAAAAGAATTCAAGAATTTACTTTTTGCATTGCCACAACATGATTTCAGCTTCTCATCAGCCTTGGTTGCTCGTCTTATGAAATTTGAAGTGGCAGTTCCATGATCCATTTTAGCATCAGTTAAAACTCCAGATGCTCTGAGCCTGCTGACAGGTAGACTGGACAAGTTGTTATGAAGCCAGTTACAAACTTCCTGAAGTGCCTGAATGGGTTGTTCTTATCAGTAATTTCTTAGTATAATTTAATAATACTCATTTTCACAAAATTTATGATCAAGCGCAGCTGTTTGGCTGCAGCTGCTAGCGTTTTATTAGCATGAAGAATTTGTGCCATTTTAGCTTGAAACTAAATGTTGGACAGCTGTAACATTGATGCATCTCAACAAATGAACAAATGTACCGGAGTATCAGTCAACTCCATTTGTAAAGAGAAAACAACAACTCTTCATGATGTTGAACCACCATTTACATAGAAGCTGCAGTATATGCACACCCGTACTATTGCATATATAAAGACATATAGCCTGACACTCTACATCACCTTATTCGTAGCTGCATTGCAAGTGATATAAGCACGGTAGTATATTTATTTTACAGAGCGGTAGATATACATGTAAGCGCAGTTCTACATCAGACTTAATGTCTGATCACTACTTCATTATGCTCTGAACTTGAACACTCTATTTTATATTTGAACTATTGCTATGATGCCAACACTTCAGCTAATAATTGGTAATAATTAGTGTAATTGTGTTGAATCTATAAAATTTCCTCATTTAACCTGAATTTGATTTGTAAACATCCTCGCTTACTTTTGTTAAAGGTTACATTGATTTTTCACTTTTTGGGTCGGTGGGTGGTGTACTGTTCAAACTGCTGGTTATACTCGTTGTAGTTGCCACCTGGTAGTACAATATGTGCATTACGCACTTTGGTTGCTTTGTCAGTAGACTACAGATTCAGACATTTTTGTTAGAATTCTATCATGGTAGCTTGATAATTCATGGGTGAACTGAGGAAATTTATTTTTTGTGACCCTAAAAAAAGATGGCCTAATTTTAAATTGTAAAGATTTGGTAACAAACAAGTCAATTTTAGCAACAGGGGTCAAACTTAATGTCATCTATCCCGGTGTCTCAATCTATACTTCTCATATTAGAAACACTCTCGTTTGTTCTCATGAACTTTGTCTATTTTATCAAAAATGAAAATCCGTACCCTCCCCTGGAATATCAGATGACTTCGAGGCAATAGATAATGCTGCGCAATCTGGTCCAATGTTTAAGTTTGCATTTGATAAAATAATCTATTAAGATTACAATGGTTATAAATGATGCTTTAGAAAATGCAGCATCAACTAGAAAAGTAACACTTGTGAAACCACCACAAATCCAATATTTTAAAAGGCAGGTGCGTTATGCATTTATAATCAAATAGACGAAAGTGAGACGAAAGTCAAAAATTCAAATGGACCGAGAGTGCTGCAGGTATTCATATTTTATTAAGTATGAGTTATGTACAGATTGTTTAAATATTAATCATAGAAATGAGTACTAGAAATGAAATAGAAATTAATTAAATAAAATAATATAGAAATAAACAGAATAGAAATAAATAATAATAAGTAGTAATAGAGAAATAGTAATATAATAATAATAGTAGCAGTAATAATATATAATAATTATTATTAACATAGAAATAGGTAATTTAAGAAATTAATTAAATAGAAGCGATTAATAGATTGGAGAAATGACATCGACTTCTCCAATTCTGTAAAAATAGCAATAGACATTTGGGACATAATGTGTGATTGCTGGATGGTCTTGCTGATTCGGTCCCTAACTGTGTTGCTACAAACACATTGATTCATGTTACCCGTACTCATGATGAAGCTATGGTGTCTAATGCTTCAGTGCTTGGGTGCTACTGGTATCTTTTTACCATCCTATAGATTGTTTTGCAGAAACAGACTCTAACGTGTTGCTGAGATAAGACCTTATATACCAAATGTAACTAAAATGCATGTATTAAACACAGTGTATTTTGTTAATAACAAAATAGAACATTTGTCCTTTAGCATTAGGCTGCGCTAAAAAACTACATCTAGCTTTCTCATGTATTAGGTAAAAAGTTAGTCATGCAATATCTACAAATTCTAAAAATTATTCCAGCCCATTAATAATTTTTGGATACATGCCTCTGATAGAGACAGTCAAAGTCATAAAGTTTTTATGTCTGCAGTGTTGGATTTTCAGCAGTACGTTAAATTTGCTGCGAATTGAGTGGTGGAGCCAGAAACTAAAGCTGAACTCACCAAACCCAACCAAACTAGTGTTATTGATTTGTCAACTATGACTTTTCATAGTGCCAGAATAAGTAGCAAAACATTTAATGACACGAGACTACAAGGCTATAACCCAAAAAACCACTATTACGTTAATAAAATCATTTTGCTCAATGCAGATACAAAGTAATCACAGTTATTATGATGTATGATTTCAAAAAATAACTTCACCTCGCTTGATTATTTGATTAACTTCCGCCTGTTTTTATCATTTTGTTGGTTTGCTCATTTGATATAACGATTATTCTTTTTCCTGTTAGCAAGCCTCTTAAGTTACGCCCTTTATGTACTTCTTCTTTTACCATTGAAACACTTTGAGATAGAGTGTGTTTGGCTCAGCATGTTCTTCTGGGAAGAATCTCATCAAGAGTTTCAACCTAAATAAAAGGGATAACATAGTTTTTCTGGCACTTAGCGTGCCTGATTTCCGATCGCTTCATCTTTCTCACTATTAGTTAACAAGCTCACCTAGTTACTTCTCATGCAATAAATAGTACGGCCACTACTGTACCTTGACTATTTGGTCGACAGTTCATATCCTATACCACTATCATTAAAAGGTAGCGGGTCGCCTTCTTTCCTTTTAGCGGGTCAAGACTGTTTTGGCCTTTTTTAGTTTAAGGATAGGTTGAAATACATGGAAACTATAGTGCTGTTATATCTAGAATAGCCATGTACAGATAGACATGAAAAGAAAAACAAGCTATACCAACTTTCCTAACAAATCCTCACGGGGACAACATATAAAAATTCCGGAGATGAGAAGATCACCATTAAAAACTTATTTTCGGTTCCAACCTAGCCATTGTACTACCAAGACAACGAGAACTTGGCATAAGGAAATCTCAGATAATCACCAAAAGATTACAATCTTAACACAGACTATGATAACTCGCATCATGCGATAGCAAGCTCCTTATCTGACACCGATTTTTACCAGATCCAACATTATGATTGGGCATTACACATTTTGAAATCTCCCCTGGTAGAATATAACAGGATGTAGCCAGGAACCCCCAAAAATTACAATACTCTGCTGAAGAGTTGAAACATATAGTTCCACTCTTGGACACCAAGGCTAACTTTAAACCCATATATAAGGACGCATATTCACCCATATACTTCACTCTTTCAATACAGCTTCATCATGGCAGACAGGCGTGTCAGCAGATTAAGTGAAAGAGTCAACTTTCGGAGAACAAACGGGGTGACTATATTCTAAGTCTCTAGCAATTACTTTTATACTTTTACAAGTTTAGTCTGGAGTGCAACTTATTATATATTTTCTTGTTCTTAAATAAATATAAGGCATTGTGAAACCTCTCTTTGCATACCATAGGGATTTGCTTTCTCCGAGCATAGTCTTAGAGTCTCATATCTAGGAAGGTCTATTATAGGGTCTTGATTACGTTAATCAACAATAATTGGTTAATAGTCACTAGTCGGGATTAGGCCTATCTGAGCGTTAGTACTAACAACTTAGCAGTACATCTGCGTTCGATAATAAACTCGAGCTACTTCCTAACAGTTGTAAGATTACTTGGTAGGATAATCCAATGCTATCAATAATCAACACAACAGTGTAATCTTTATTTTGTTATAAAGTCTAGGAACACATGCAAAAGCTTGCGATGATTTCTCTGCTAGTGCCATTGTCAATTGTTTTAAAAATTGTATATCTCTACATGGCCAAAGTAGAAAAACTTATTGTGGTTGTGGAATCAATTGTGCCAGAGCAGCTAATGAAATTATAATAAACTTACATTCAATGAAAGAACATGCAAAGAAAAGATTTATAAAAAATCTAGCCTTTGTGTTTGTGTTTAATAGTCCTTAAGCCTTACACATAAGTAGTATCTAGAAAAAAACAAATATGATTTAACAATTCAAATAGCTAGGATTTGAGAACAGGCGAGTAGCAACATATTAACTACATTGTTCATTTTATTCAGGCATTTAAAAATTGCATGCATGATCAGACTCTTTTGAATCGTTAAGGTTTGTTGTAGAAAAGTGAACACAAAAGCACAGTTTTTATTTGTACCAAACTAGCAAAAGATGTTTAGTGTGCAATGAGAAAAATATTTTTGTTAGTCGTACCATAGAATTTTTGTCATGAACAATTTAAAAAAAAAGTGTCAGTATTAATGAAAATAAAAACAGTTTTTTTCTCAATAAATTTGATAAACATATAAATATATCTATGGCAGTCATGTAAGCTAATAGATTTACTATTAGCTTACTAGCATTTCAAATTATAAATCTTACTGCATCATCTACTACCTGTGCAACCTCTAAGTGTCCATAACAAGTATATCTTACCACAAGGACACATCATTTAGTGTTATCTTTGATCAGTGCTGTGTGAACTTACAGCTGTATACAATGTCTTGAAATTGTTTTAGTGTTTTGTCTCATTATCTTGCCAGGGGTAGATAACTATCTTAACAAAGCTTGTTATAGCATCTCAGTAATCTGAGCTATCTATTTATTAACTAGAAAGTCAAAGGGTTAAAGTTGGATGCTGCTCTAAAGCTAATTTTTGCAATAATTAAAATAAAATAGGATAGCCTTTAACAGTTTACACAGGTCTGGCAGGCAAACAAAGAGGCTTTTAACAAACCTACTCTACCTACTTATACTACTCAGGAGTAAAACGTAAGGAGTGTTATAAATATCAAAGCAAAGTTAATATAAGTAATAAAGAAACCTTTCTTCTTCCTGTATCTTAAACAGTGCTTGGGTAGGAGATGAATAAAAGGGTTTGCATTTCAGCGTTTTTGCACTAAACAACCAAACCATTATTTTTAATAAACAGTGGTATGGGAGTGGCTGCCAGCGATACTAGGTAAGCTTCAGGCTGAAAGCTTACAGCTCTCTAGCTAGTCTAGATTACTATCTGAAACAACCTTTGTTTCCACTAAGGCTGCTGAAGCATTTTAAAATTTTTAGTTCGAATTAAAAAATGAAGAAACTAATTAATCAAATAGCAATCTGATTTTTTGTCTCACTCATAACTTAGAATAATTTGCTAGTGTGACAAGCTTTTAAGGCAAAATCTCCTGATTTACAAATGATTGCAGCTTTTTGAAATTTATTAAGAAAAATCAAGTACATGTTTTTTGCTTGTACGAAACGATATCATAGTATTGTTCTATTTAAAAATTTTAGTCTGCCTGTTTATAGGACATGTTATGGCAATGAACTTTTAGAATTGAAAAGTTTAGCGAAGCTCTTGATTCGAGCTAGTAATCTCCAGTTCTGCAGACAGGCATAACCTCTAATACACTAAACCAGGCATGGGCAAACTACGGCCCGGGGGACACATGTAGCCCGTTAAACTTTGTAATCCGGCCCACCGAACTTGAAGAAATTAAATAAATAAAATTTGTTAAACCATAACTGTCATGAACAACTTTTATCGTATTTACTAGGTAAATCAAACATGCTGATGCCGATTTTATACTCAAAATAAAGATTAGTCTACTTACTTTCAGAGTAGTGAAGGCTTTTTACAGCGTTTAATATTGGTCTCGAAAACAACACGATCGCCATAACAAGCTCCGCCCATAAATACATGACGTAACCTAGCTTTTTAGGAACAGAAGTTACGTAGGGATGTTTAGACCGATTTAGAATAATAGAGATGGGTGTTTTAAAATCCATTAATATCTAAATTCAGCCTTAAAAATAATATCAGTCTTTTCTGAAAGGTAGATAAGCTATTTAGCATTGCATATGTTAAAAAGCGCGATAACAACGCTAGCTTGTGATAAAACCGCGCTTTTTGAGCTCATTTTTCTCGGCGTTCAGCCCATTTAAACATCATGTAACAAGCTACGAGCAATTTTAAATAGTTTATATGCCTTTCATAAAAAAATGAAATTATTTTACAGGCTGAATTTAGATAATAATGGGTTTTAAGACACCCATCTCTATTATTCTAAATCGGACTTGTAACTGTAAATGGGCGGAGCTTGTAATGCCAATTGTGTTGTTTTCGAAACGGATATTGAAACGCTTTAAAAGAGCTTAAATGGCTTTGAAGGTTAGTGGCCTAATCTTTATTTTGAGTACAAAATCGGAATCGGCGTGTCTGATTTACCTAGTAAATACGATAAAAATTGTTCGTGACATTTATGGTTTAATGTTTTATTTTCCCGGCAATTCTAATGTGTTCCCACTAGATGGCACACTCTAGATACATTGACTTTGTTGAGGTTTCGCATATTACGGTACTCCACATTTGCTTTTTGACCCCTCAGTCCTTCTGTAAAGATGAGCGGACCTAAGAAAAGGAAAGTGGACAGAGAATGTCGAGTGTTCAATAAAGAGTGGACAACTAAATATTTTTTCACTGAACACCGATCATCTGCTGTATGCCTGATATGTCAGGAAACTGTGGCGGTTTTTAAAGAATATAATATTAACCGTCACTTAACTATAAAACATGCTAACTATGCTAGCAAGCTATCAACGAAAGAACGGGAAGCTACTGCTCAGAAGTTGGCGGCTAATTTACAGGCTCAACAAAACTTTTTTCACTGCCAAACTGCCATTCAGGAGTCAAGTAAAAGGGCCAGTTTTTTGCTTTCATTCAAACTGGTAAAGGCCAGCAAGCCTCTGTCTGAAGGCGAGTTTTTAGAAGAATGTATGGTGGAGACAGCAAGTGTCTTGTGCCCAGAGAGCGAAGACAAATTTGAAAAAATCAGTTTATTTCGCAGGACAGTGGCTCGCCGTGTGGAACTAATAGATGAAGATATCACCAGCAACTTAAATAAAAAGGCAGAGACATTCACGTTATATTCATTAGCACTGGATGTAAGCAACGATGTCAAAGACACTGCTCAGCTCCTCATTTTTATCCGAGGGATTAACGACACTTTTGAAATAACGGAGGAGTTTTTGACAATGGAGTCTCTGAAAGGACAAACACGGAAAGAAGACTTGTATGACCGGGTATCTGCTGTCATCAAAAATATGAAGCTCCCTTGGATTAAACTTATCAACGTCACCACAGATGGATTTCCAAATTTAACGGGGAAAAACGTTGGCCTGCTGAGGAGAATCCAGAATAAAGTCAAAGATGAAAATCTTGACCAGGATGTCATTTTTCTCCTCTGCATCATCCGCCAGGAATCTCTATGTAAATCGGTATTACAGCTGAATCATGTTGTGAATCTTGTCGTGAAACTCGTCAACTTTATTCGCGCAAGGGGACTTCAGCACCGTCAGTTCATTACGTTTCTGGAGGAAACTGATGCGGATCACCAGGACCTGCTTTAGCACTCCCGAGTCCGCTGGTTAAGTTTGGGCAAAGTGTTTCAACAAGTGTGGGAGCTCAAAGAGAAGATTGGTGCATTGTTGGAGTTACTGGGAAAGGCTCACAAATTTCCTGAGCTGAGCAACAAGAGCTGGCTGTGTGACTTTGCGTTTGCTGCAGACCTGTTTTCACACATGAATGAGCTCAACATGAGATTATAGGGGAAGGATCAGTTTGTGCAGGACATGTACACAAACGTGAAAGCCTTCAAATCCAAGCTGGTTTTATTCTCCAGGCAAATTTTAAATAAGTCATTCACACATTTTCCCACACCAGCCACGCTGAAAAGGCCGGCGCAAAAGTGAAGAAATACAGCAAGTCACTAGATGCGCTGCACGGAGAATTCTGCCGTCGGTTTTCTGATTTTGAAAAAATTGACAAGTCACTTCAGTCGGCGGCCTGTTCCCTGTCACAAGACCCCGAAACAGCTCCAGAGGAGCTGCAGCTTGAACTGATCAACCTTCAGTCCGACCCAGTCTTAAAAGAGAAGTTCAACTTTCTGAAACTGAATGACTTTTATGCTACACTCAATGAAGCCGCATTTTCACATCTCTGGAGGACAGCGCAAAAGATGCTGGCGTTGTTTGGCTTGATCTACGTGTGTGAACAGACGTTTAGCGTAATGAACATCAACAAGGCCAGCCACAGATCCAAATTAACAGACCAACACCTCAGATCCATCCTGAGAATTGCTACAACTAAACTCACTCCAGACTTTGATGCGCTGGCTAAAAAGGGGACCAACAGCACTGTTCCCACTGAAAGTAAAAGTTTCTCCTTTGTATTATGTAAAAATTGCTTTGGAAAATAGTTAGTTCAGTAAGCCTTATATGTTACATGTCATTTCTGTTAAGGAGCGCACATACATGTAAGTGGTGCGCAAATGAACGCACGTTCTCAAAACAAACAATGTGCACCAGATCAAATATAACGCGCTCCGCAGTGGCGCGTTATCAATGTTCCGTCCTTGCGCTGATCGTTATTGACTTTTGGCACTGGAGACACAAACTGAATAGAAGGAGCAGAATAAGTACATCTGAATCGCTTACTGTTTTGGAAATAAATACAGTCAGGAGGAGAGTGATGATGATATTCAGAAGGTAACAGAACTTGCAGTGCTTTAAAATAGAAATTGTTAGTAACAAAAAACTATTTTTTATTCATTTAGTTTTCAGTGTTTTAAGACTCATTTCAATAAATAGCTAAATACTGTGAGGCTTTAAAGACAGATCTTTTGTTGTAATGCTTTTGTTTATTTTCATTTGAAATTAAAGCACATGTTTTCTCCATATCCCATGATATATATTTTTTTCTCCTGTGAGGTGGGATTACCAAAACACTCCAACCATCTGCTCCTGGTCCGGCCCCTCTGTCAAAATTTAGAACCTATTGTAGCCCACGAATCAAAAAGTTTGCCTACCCCTGCACTAAACTATCCAACTAACTATACTATTAAACAATTTAGGAAACATACTTATTATATCTACTAATCTTTCATGGCTTCACGCTTAACACTTCATCTAGCATTGAAAAAAGAAAAAGAAGAAAAAAAAGAAAAATGTGTACCCATACCAGAAGGAAGATGTTGACAATCACATGGCCAGTAAGACTTTTGCTATTACTATAGAGCTGTAGAAGGCAATGCAGCTGGTACAGTATGAATTAGAGAACAAGTAAACACAGTACAAGAAAACCAATGTGGTAAAAAAAGTAAACAGGCATTTTAGAGTTTTCACTCCCTAAGGTAAATGTTGTATATGTGGATTAAAAATTAGTTTGCCGTGAAGAAAACTTTTTTTTATATCTGTGCCACACCGGGCTTTCACTTAGTATTTACTATAACAAAAGCTATTTTCATCCATATGTATGTTCGAAGCCATAGTTAAATATTGAAACAAATTTTACATGAGAAGAGATTTGAACTTGCTACCTTCAGCTTCATAGACCGACACGCTAACACTGGCACAAATTAACTTTTTTGTGCATTTTAACTGATCACGCAAATAGTTATGACACCTGACACTCTGTCACAAAACACAGAAATGCCAGGGTACTACTAACTAATATATTAAACTAAAAAGATTTATTTCAATTTTATTTTTAGTAAGGGCTTAGAACACCTATCCATGAAACACTCTGAATATCTTACCTTCTTTTTTCTTTCCACAAGAATATAGCGGTTAAACAATGGTTGGAACAAGGTCATAGAGTTTCAGCTCTGAGACAAAGTTTAAAAGTGCCAGAAATGTCATTGGCCAGTCAAAACTCTATTGTCATCATAAACCAATTCAAGATTTAGTTTTAGATGACATAATAAAAATGATTGTGTAACTTTTTACTGCTAAGTGTCATGACTAAGTAAGCCGGCAAAAAACATGTTTCTAAATTAACTACTTTCATATCACCTTGTTTGATCGAATTATTAAAAAATTAAGGTTTTATTGTTTTGATTTATTTTTACTTTTTAATTACCTAGAGTCTTTGGCAATTAGAAAAAAAGTAATTGAATAAGTTCAGTATAATAGAGTGGAAAAGGGTGGATTTAAGAGGAAAAGGGTGGTAAATGTAAAAAGAAAGAGAAGAGGCGGAACTGGGTAAAAATAGTGACAAAGGGTAAAAAGGGGAATTTGCCCTTACCTGGTAGTTTCACTAAACTAAACTTGTCAATTAAACTTTCAGGTAACCAGATTTTTAACATTTATTATGTAAGTTTTGCAATTCAAATCTTTGAGATTGTAGTATAGAAAGCACGAAATTTGTGATCGCTGTTTCACAGTTTTTCTCTTTTGATCTATCATGTATAAGCAACAAAAGAAATAGTAGACTCTTTAGTATTTTGCTCTCCTGTTCATAAAGGTATCATAGCTGATGTACTATTTAATAAGTTTTTTTCTTATTATTTCTTACTTATTTCTTCTTATGTACATACAACACACCATCATGTGTTTATGATACAGGCAAACTGTAATACAGTGTTGGTATGAAATGTTAATAGATGCTTACAATTTTTTCATTGATGTTATTTTTTAATTCTTCACGACCAGCGTACAGCGGAGCTGTGTGGCCACTAGTAATCTCTATAAAATTCAGTGCTATTGTATAATAATAATAATGAAATAATAATTTGCATGGAAATTCGGGTAGTAGTATAAAATGTAAAGTGTAAAGTAGTATAACGAATGTATAAAGTTTGTTTCATCTTTGTTTCATTTTTCTCCTTTGATCTATCATGTATAGAAAATTAAAAAAAATGGAAACTTTAGTATTTTACTTTCCTATTTATAAAGGTATCATAGCTGATGCACTCTTCTATAAATTTAACTAAATGTTGTAAAGGTTATAGCTGCACTAAATGTTCCAACTATTCATATGCATAACTGTAAGTCAAACAGTTGGACAGGATAAGTTAAGGGTTTTTATCTGGCTGTGTTTGTTTTTGTTATGAACAAACCTTTGTTTTTTGAACAGAGTTTTAAGACATTGCTTGAATTCAATTTATGGAAGCTACAGAAGCATATCTAATGGTAACTGTCAGTGACAGATGACTCATAAAGTTTTGACAAAAAAACTTGTCACTGACTCACCGATTTACTAGGTTTTGTCTTTTTGAAACATGTCGCCAAACCTCTATTTGTAGCACAAGTACACATTTATATTAGTGTTTGTTTTGTCTCCCAGCACAATGAAGGGTTTTTTAAATATTCTTTAAAGTGTAATGAACTTTAAAACAACAAAACCTTCTCTACATATTTAAAAGATGCTAAAGGACAGTGCTAAAAGACACAAAGTATGTTTTGAAGTCGTTAGTTTTGAATGGTTGTTGTCGATGTTTAGGTGTAAAATTGTTAAAAACTATGGTACATGTCCTCCTTTTGGCTAGCAGTCACCTTTACAAGTTCTTTTGTGTTTATTGAGTCTAAGAAGCGCCTCTTTACCCTCGGTAGTGATTGTGCATGTCAAAATGAAGGGTCGACAGAGTATTCTCAGACCTGCTCATCTCTCCAGACACATAAACGATATGACATGAACTTATAACATATTTTGATCCTTAAAATCAATTGCGCGTCATCAGTTTTACTTTCCAGATTCTTTGAGATTTTTTCTCATGCAATTAAATCAGTTTTATGAGTATGTATACTGTTTTCTTCAAAAAGAAGTGATTCAATCATTTGCTTGATTGGAAACATTCGATCTGCTGATGCAACTCTCTGCTATGAATATGTGGCTTATTTCCCAATAAAGTTGTTTTCCTCTTGTCAAGCTAATTCTAAATGACCGGCAATTAGGAATATTGAATATTACAATTATAATTACTTTTTTTATATAGAGAAAGATTACAAAAAACAAGATCACACAGAAGATAACTGATTAATACAGCTTTTCAACTAAGCTTTATCTATTCGTGCAGCCACTATCTTTGACCAACATTTGTTTGATCTGATAATAGATTAAATAGCAAAGCATAAGTTAAGATATTTCTTGCATCATAAGATCAATCTTTTAAATCCAAATTGTGTAGTTTCACTTTAATGGTGATTAATATTGAAGTAACAACTACAAATGCCACACAAGTGGTAGGTCAAAGTTGGTAGCATTTAATAGATGACATAATCTCGGGTATTAGAAATTTTGCAGCTACATTTGTTGCTTTGTAAATTTACAGCTTCTATTAGTTTATTATTTTTCAGGGTCAACTTTCTACCATGAACATGTTTCTTTTTTACATTGCATAGATCTAATTTTATTTATTTAATTCCTGCACCAACTGCAAAGTTTAGTGTTTTTATTTTCCCTGAATATTATTTAGCAATCAACACAGTAAGTCAATCCAGTTTAATTATCAACAATGTCTTACATGTTCAAGTGCACATTCAAAATACTGTGTCATCAGACTTTCGACTCAAATTTGGAAAAATTCAGTTGGTAGTTCGCCAAACTATTGTAGCATCGATTATTGTTGAAACATGTGAACAATCAGGCATTTGATATACAAGTAGATAAGAAATATGGAAATAAATAGATTAACTGGATAGATTTAAGTGTTTGAAGGACTTGTAGGGAATATAAAATTGAAATTAGCAGTTTTGATTTATTAAAAGCTACAAATATAAAGTAACTGCTGAAACACATAGCTAGAATTCAGTTGACCATTTGGTTTAAATAGAAACTATGAAATTGCCTATGTGCACCTTAAAGTGGCTTGCTTGACAAATTTTTAAAAATGTTCAAAGGTTGTCTTGCAACAAAATTTACGTTACAGTTATTTGGTATCATAAGATTCACCATGTCTTACTCTGTTGTGTTGTAGGTGCAAAATATATGGGAAGGTGATTACAAGCTCTTAAAAGCTAAAAAATGAACAGGTAATTGCAGCCACACAAGACCGCCGTAGTTTGGATTCGCTTTCCAAAACGGCTCAAATGGGACATAGTTGTTACAGGATAGTTTCTGTTTACACTTTCATGCAATCTCATTCGTCGAAATATTTTCACAAATATACTTCACGCATTCAATAAAACCATGTCTATCGTTCTTACACATATGTTTTATCATCATTGTAATGCTGTCACTTTTAGCACTGATATCTTATAAGTTACCGTAAAAGATTGTTAAACTTTTTAACCTTAGCTCGAAGGAGTACATATCATTGTCTGATAATTAAAACGAGCCTGTTGGTCACCTGTGATAATCGAAAAATGCTTCAAAAATTGTTTGTGAAGTATTGAGTCACATGATCAGATTACAACTTGACAATTTGATCAAAACAAAACTGTAAAGTAGCGAGCATCTATATTTGATACGGGGTCTTCGGTAAAACCCGAATAGTTTGTCGTAAACTAGTGCTACAAGAAGTTTTATATTGAGCTTTGTATTGGCCTTTCAATTCACATGAGAACATCATGTGATAAGACAATAACCAAACTGTAACGACTACGTCAGAGAATTAAACAGATTCCAATCTATGGCGGCTTTTTGCTTTTGAGCTTTTAAGAGCTTGTAATTACGTTTCCACATATTTGGTACCTACAAAACAACAGAGTAAGACATGGTGAATCTTTTGATAGCAAATAACAGTAATGTGAATTTTGTTGCAAGTCAATCTTTAATGTAAAGTAAGATACACTATAGGCATTTGTTTGATTATATGCATTGTCTATAAACTTGATGTTACCTTAATCATTCAGCCTTCAGCAGTATTAGATTGAAATATACATTTAAATGTATCATCTATTACATGATTTTAAAATAACCATGACAATCAATGGCATGAATGAGTCTGTTAACAGCGAAGGTCTCAAATGCATCGATACTTTAAAATTCAATAAGCCAATGGTTGTTCATACATGCAAGCACTTATGGTTTACAAGCTATGCTTTTGTATGGACAGCCCATCTCAAATGTGGTAAAAAAATCAGATGCAACTTTTTACTCTGAGTACCGTCCACTAAAATCGATATTTATTAAACCTTTAAATAAAAGTTATAATTGCTTGCAGTCTATGGTCTTAGTTCACCAGAGATGTGTGTATCTCATCAAAGTAGTATGCAAACCTGATCTAGAACAAGTCGCAACGGAAACTTTTTCTAGAGCATATGTTGAAGAGATGACACAAGTGTTCCCAAAGAGCTGGTCTTTCCATTAACCAACTCCAAAGTTTCAAGTCAGATTTGAGTGTTGAAAACCTAAAAAGATAGTTTGCAGTAAGTGACCATGAACTGAACTGATTAATATCACCAAACAAATGACCTGATGCTGAGCAACTTACACTTGATGATAATGGCAAAATCACCATTGAAGATAACATACATGTACATACATAAATCTCTAAAACAGTATTACTTGTACGAAGACAAACTTGCAGCGCTTGATGAGTTATTTACAAAGAACCAAGGATAGTCACATGTCTAACTGAACAAAGAATAATGTTGAAAAAGCACTTTGCTAGTCATCAAAGAACAAGAGCCACCATGCAGCAACTTATAATTGCAATGTACTGGTCACAGGTGTTGGAAAATATAGAGCTAAAAACTAAGTATTGTTCTACCAGTGCGGTTGAACCCTTTAGCCAGACTGCTGAACCTCTGCGTAGTCATGACCATAAAGATTCTCCATAGAGCAATTGCCCGATAGAGAATCGTAGTCACAATGCCACAATGTCACAATGTCACAATGGCACAATGTCACAATGGCAAATATTATCAGCTACTTATTGACTACTCAAACTTCTTTGAGTGTGAAGTCCTCACAAACCTACAGTCTGCAAGAAGTATCACGGCAGACAAAAAACCTTGGCTAAATATACCATATTTGGCAATTTGCATTCAGGGCATTCTATTAATAGCTCCCAATTTATAGTCACATAATTGAATCAGTTCAGTCAAAAAGAAGATTCTAGCATAATACTACTTCTTAGCCTGGACACCAATGTCCAATACTAAATCTGAGCGTGGTGTTGAAATATTGAAATGCATGCTGAGGAGATCTGATGACCAGGTATACCAGTCTGACCCTACTAGAGGCTTCACTACTTCAATACAAATAAAGTTCACGCACTCCGTTTACTCACTCTGCCCTTTCACAAACAGTGAAAGGTAGAAATCAGTGGAAAAGAGATAACATGCTACCCAGCGCTTATACAACAAGACTCTGTGGAGTTTTCCATACCGAAACATTAAGACCCTTGTTCTCCTAAATTTGTTGTCAATCGATACCAGTACCAATACCATACTATCACTTGATGATGTCAGACATCTCAATTATTGAACCAGCAGTTAAGGTCGCTCCTAATGCCTGACCTAGCTGAATACAAAGCATACAAACAAAACTCCTGACAAGTTTATGAATCTTTTTTTCCTTAGAGAGATTTTTCTTAGAAAGATCAGTGTTTAGGTAACTGTATATTGAATTAGAGCATGGACATACTTGCAGAGCGCATGTATGAGCTCTTGTAGTATTCGCCTGCGTTACTATCATAATAATTGGTGATTTTCCTTACAACTTGTGTTTATATATGTGGTTATTTTTACTGATACGTTCATATCAGTAATCTTCTGTTCTTTTGTGTGTAACTTTTGCATTCATTTATTTGCTTTTATTTCTAGAATTATGCGCTTTCAAATTATTTAAATAAAAGGATGTTAATGAGAGTCAAAAATCTTTAATATAGGTATTATCGTTGTACCTTAGAAGCTTCCTTTGCATGTACTAAGTGCGGGTAAAGTGTGTGTTTCTTTTTTATATGTAGTGTTCTCGAGTGAGCCTTGTCATTAAACAGTTAAACATATACTCTGGCTACAAATTCATTACACCTATTACACGCAAACGACCATAAATAAGCAGTGAAAGTCATGTAAATGGAGGTATGCACCAGATTTATTAAAATTAGCAAATCAAGTCTGTCAGCTTACTTTGTTGTTTTGCTATATATACAAGGTGTATGCTGCTGAAAAATGAGAATTTTTGTGTCTGCTAAAAATAACAAAATTAACAAAATCACAAGTAACTTTTAACAGTAGTTCGGACAGAGTATAGTAAAAATTTAAGTTTTATAACAGTTAACACTCACACTGATGAACTTGCGGTTAGTAATGCTTGAACGGTAGCTGACATAATGGTGACACTTACTGGTGAGTTGTTATACCATGTATGTAGCTGCCAATGGTAGGAGTGGCAGAAGTGGTAGTAATGATTGTGATATAATTATTGTAGCAGTTGTATTAGTAGTTGTACTCCTCTAATTGCTAATATATATATTTACATAAAATATTCATCATGGCTTTAGAAGTGGTTGAAAAGGAGAATGCAGAAAATAACAAACTGTCTTCCATTCATTTAAAGCTTTTAGTAACTAGCGTGGGTCGTAGAATTAGCCGTAAGAATAGCGACAGCAATATTATCAGTAGAATTTCTGTAGAACTAATAGTAGAAGTAGTGAAAGTATTAATTGTATTACTAGTACATTTAGACACAGTTTTAGTAGTCACATCATTAGTAGCAATAGTATGAGCAGAGTAACAATATTTGTAGCAGTAGAAGCAGTTGCAACAGTAGAAGTAGTAGTCGCATTAGCTGTAGTTGTAGTAGTAGAAATAATAGTAGTCACAGTAGTAGTAGTGGTAGTAGTAGTAGTAGTAGTAGTAGTAGTATTAGTAGTAGTACTTTTAGCAGCTAGTAGCAGTAAATTTTGCAGACATGTAGAATGGTGGCGATGATCTAAACAATGAACTCTGTAACACAATTTTGCCATTTTGATCAATATAGATGAGTATTATGATTACCTCTCTACATATTTGTTGGATTTACAAGCTATAGTCATTGAGTTTGATGAGAGCCAAGTTAAATGTTTCCTTTTCAATCTGGAGCCAGACATATCCTCCGATACTCATGAAAACTTGCTCTCCTTGTTTCAGGTGGATCATCTAAAATAGACCAGGATTTGTCAGTTCAAATCTATTTCCTAAGCAATGGTTTGGTTAGTAGTCAGGTGCTGCAGTTCTGTTTGACTTGGGTAAAACCACACTAAAATTCAGTCAATTTTGTCTTTTATTTTTTGAGTTCAGCTCATATAAGATTCACTTCAGCACCGTTTCTGTTTATGAAACTTTTATGTTATAAAAGTTTAATGAACAAACATTTAATGGGTAGGTGTATATTATATGTGTTCATAAAACTTATATCATAAAATTTTATAAAAAAAACAAGGCAATTGATTAACTATATATTATTAGATACTTTATTGCAAGGATGGTTGTGATTTTATTAAAATCAGGGTATCACATACATAGTTCACCTAAGAAGCATTAATTTTATAGTTTTATTAAATAAGATTTTGCTACTGACTTGGTCAATTGTTTTGCTATTTAGTTAAATATGTATAAAAATAGCATAATGATCTTATTACTTACGTAATGTACTAAATTGAATAGAAAATACCAAGGATGTACACTATAGTAATTTATATACATAAAAGCGAGCAAATAAAATAGTCAACGACAATGAGCACACAAAAGTGGTTTTCTTGTGAGATTTTAACATATATTTTTTTAAGAATTAATACTGTTAATAAAGATTACCAAGCCTTTAGCTATTTCTAATTGTATATTTTGGTTCTTACTGTACTATTTTACCACAGGCTACTCTAATAAGGAAATTAAACTTACAGAGATATATTACTGTAGTAAGTCATACTGTTATAAGTTATTGTTATTGTTGCTTATACACTGAAAGGCCCTTTAATTTTCTATCAGTTCAAGAAAAACTGAAAGTTCACTGAAAGCTGTTTTGACAGTTTGGCACCTTTTTCCCTTTTACATATGAAACTGCTTTTTTATATTTCAATTTTAGGCTTTAGATGCAAAGTAGATGCAATGTGAGCTTTCCACTTAGTTCAATTCAAATCAATTAATTACCATATGCAGATAACTTGCTGATATTGTGTTGATAATTAGAAGCTTTAGTCTAAATTTACATGTACATTTATATACATGTATTTATAACATATATAACTATTGCTGGTAGGTTGACTTCTTTACTAATACTTAACTCTGGCAAGTTGATTCATCTTGATCACCAGCTTGCGGAAAAGAAAACATTAAAATAGAAAAGTTTGTTACGTGTGTAAAAGCTGTATTTTTTCAGTGCGCCGCGGAAAGGTTGTTTTTTTGAAGCATTCAATGAAAAGCATTTTTCCAGTTTCAGGGCTCAATTTCATACTTTCACTTTTGGGTTTAGGCCCTATACATTTCAGATTATAAGCCTTACTGCTGTGTCAAGTACCTGTGCTTCTGTGAGTGTCCATAGCCATTATCTTTTACTACAAGGATGCATCATTTAGTGTTAACCTTGATTGGTGTTGTGTACATTTAGAGCTGTATACAATGACTTTCAACTGTGTTGGTAAAGAAGTTGTCCTACTATCTTGATAGGTGTATATAAGCATTAAAGCAAAGCTTTTAATAGCTTTTTCGGTAACCTGAGTCTGGGTATTAACTAGAGAGTCAGAGGGTTGAAGTTGGATGTCGTTCTAAAGCTAAATCTGGCAAACAACCAGATCAAAATAGGATCGCTTTTAACAATAGACACAAGTCTTACAGACAAATAAAGAGACAATAAACAAACTATTTGCTGGAAAAACACTTACAGAGTGTTAAAAATATATGAACAAATTAATTTTTAACATAATAAGAGTTGCATTGTTCAAAGCAACTGTAACAGTGTTCGTAAAAAAGTTGCCTTTAGATGAATCTAACTTAAATCCTTCGTTTAAAGACCTCTGCACTAACTATTACACTATACTTGGCCACATTGCCATTTTATGGATAACTATGCACATACTACTTACTCATGACAGTCTCTCAGTGTGCACATGACTGTCAGGAGTACTAGTATGAGTAATAGAGAGTTCTTCCTTTTAGCTGTCGTTTGAGAAGCGATTTATACATGGTACTATGTGATTGCCCAGCGTCACCCGAGAAATTAAAGATTCTTTGCATAAAAAATTTATTTCTATTTAATGTATGCAACATTTACCAATACATCTTTTGTACTTTATATTATGAGAAAAATGTTTAGTACAACTTAAATAAATTAAAAGAAAAAATAAAATGATTGTAAAAAGGTTTAAATGTTAAATGATTAGCAGTAGTAGCTAGGTAAAACCTGTTTTGCTAGAGTTATTGCAATGAACAATTACTTGATACAAATACAATTAATACAAACCAATAAAACAAAATAAAAATCTTGGCTATATTAAACTAATAACATCAACAATAAAATTGAAGGGGGAAAGAAGTTACTGTTGCAGCAGCTATATCCATCAAGTCTTTGAACCTGACGATGCTGGTGCTTCTTGATACGGGTGCCTCTTGATACTGGTACAAACATATAGCAGTGGACTACAAAAGGGTGCTTTCTCTGACCAAACAGAGTTAGAATGTAGAAGTAATGTCTAGGCAAGATAAAGCAACATACAACTGTCCATGTGAAAGTTTTTAACTTTTTTACAATTTATAGCAACTGTCCTTAGGAAAAACCAGAAATTGAAAGTATGTACAGCCACACTTGAAATTGAAATGGCACATTTGAAAAGGACAAGTAAAAAGTAAGGTAATGAATATAAGGTTTTTAAAAAGCTTTCCAAAGAAAAACAAACTATAAAGGTAACATTTATTAATAATAAAAAAAACTTAGCTTTTAGCTTTTAATTGCAATAAAGATAGTTGAAGTAATTTAGAACAATAACTATGGCTTAGCAAATAGGTCCGATGTGCCTGTCTGGTGACTTCCTAATTGAAGTTTGCAAGTTCAAATCCAGTATGGTGCAAACTTTTTATTTCTAGATTGGAATTTTTCTAAGATTTTGTAAGCTGCTTAAAATTTAGGTTGTTTTCTAAAATGACTGAGCAAACTTGGAAATTGGTAAATGGACTCAACATCTTCAGCGAATTTTACAAATTGACTAAAAACTAGTCAACCCATGTTGATAGATTGCCTGAAACATTGCTATAAACTATGACACATCATAGTAGTATGTAGAGAGCAGATCTACACAAAAAAGTGACGGATCCAGCGGGGGTATAGAAAAAGGGGGTTGCGAATTAAATTGGCTAGGGGTGTAGATTGAATTGCGTGGAGATGAATGAGATGTTGGGGTTTGGGGGGAAATTGTGGTGTAGAGTAGGGGGTTGAATTCGAGGGGGTATGGATCCGCTCCTGGCGTAATCGGCGGATTATCTGTGGATGAGTCATCCGATTAGTGGGGGATGAGTCATCCGATTAAACGTGGATTATCGCGGGATTAGTCGGGGGAATCGTCACGGATTATCGGTGGATTAGTGGGGGGTGAATATCTGGGACATCGAGGGCTAGTTGGTTTTCCGGAGTGGATCTCGCGGATTATTGAGGAGAGCGAGAGATTACCGGATGAGTGAGGGGGTTAATATCTGGGACACCGAGGGGTTGATTTTTTGGAGATTGTTATATATTTGAAACATTGAATATATATGAGAAAGTGTTTATGTACAAAGTTATTTTTTTGAAGATTTGATGTTTTTGTAATGTTGAAGCTCTTGAATGGTTAAGAATTTTAAGGATTTTATTTTCGGTTTTTCTTTTTGTATATATGTAAGATTGAAATTTGTTGGAGAAATTAATATGTTGAATGAAAGATCAGTTTTATAACAAAATTATTCACTTTAAAATTGAGAATTATTCCATGAAGTGGTAAAGCACCCATAGATCATTTAATTAGATTAAACTAGTAGACTTGCTAGTTCCATGCACTGTGAGAGATCATCATGAGTAATCAGTGCATTGAGAATTATTCCATGAAGTAGTAAAGCACCCATAGATCTTTTAATTAGATTAAACTAGTAGACTTGCTAGTTCCATGCACTGTGAGAGATCATCATGAGTAATCAGTATATTGAGAATTATTCCATGAAGTGGTAAGGACCCATAGATCCTTTAATTAGATTAAACTAGAAGACTTGCTAGTTCCATGCACTGTGAGAGATCATCATGAGTAATCAGTATATTGAGAGTTATTCCATGAAGTGGTAAAGCACCCATAGATCCTTTAATTAGATTAAACTAGTAGACTTGCTAGTTCCATGCACCGTGAGAGATCATCATGAGTAATCAGTATATTGAGAATTATTCCATGAAGTGGTAAAGCACCCATGGATCCTTTAAATAGATTAAACTAGTAGACTTGCTAGTTCCATGCACTGTGAGGGATCATCATGAGTAATCAGTATATTGAGACTTATTCCATGAAGTGGTAAAGCATCCATGGATCCTTTAAATAGATTAAACTAGTAGACTTGCTAGCTCCATGCACTGTGAGGGATCATCATGAGTAATCAGTATATTGAGAATTATTTCATGAAGTGGTAAAGCACCAATAGATCCTTTAATTAGATTAAACTAGTAGACTTGCTAGTTCCATGCACTGCGAAAGATCATCATGAGTAATCAGTATATTGAGAATTATTCCATGAAGTAGTAAAGCACCCATAGATCCTTTTATTAGATTAAACTAGTAGACTTGCTAGTTCCATGCACTGTGAGAGATCATCATGAGTAATCAGTATATTGAGAATTATTCCATGAAGTGGTACAGCACCCATGGATCCTTTAATTAGATTAAACTAAAAGACTTGCTAGTTCCATGCACTGTGAGGGATCATCATGAGTAATCAGTATATTGAGAATTATTCCATGAAGTGGTAAAGCACCCATGGATCCTTTAATTAGATTAAACTAGTAGACTTGCTAGTTCCATGCGCTGTGAGGGATCATCATGAGTAATCAGTATATTGAGAATTATTCCATGAAGTGGTAAAGCACCCATGGATCCTTTAATTAGATTAAACTAGTAGACTTGCTAGTTCCATGCACTGTGAGAGATCATCATCAGTAATCAGTATATTGAGAATTATTCCATGAAGTGGTAAAGCACCCATAGATCCTTTAATTAGATTAAACTAGTAGACTTGCTAGTTCCATGCACTGTGAGAGATCATCATGAGTAATCAGTATATTGAGAATTATTCCATGAAGTGGTAAAGCACCCATAGATCCTTTAATTAGATTGAACTAGTAGACTTGCTAGTTCCATTCACTGTGAGAGATCATCATGAGTAATCAGTACATTGAGAATTATTCCATGAAGTAGTAAAGCACCCATAGATCTTTTAATTAGATTAAACTAGTAGACTTGCTAGTTCCATGCACTGACACTGAACTACTTGGGAGACTAAATGAGTCAGAGCTGATAACAAATCCAATTGATAAAATTCTGAAATAAGTATATCTTGAAGTGATGTTCGAGATTTTGCAAATGCTCTATTCGGTTATAAGTCGAAGTTACAGATTATGATTCACCATTCATAAAATGAAGGTCTGAACTTTCATTCGATTGGAGATGAATGTGTTTAACATGTCTTTTGAGGATTGATTTTTTGTTAAATGAAGTCGAACATTCTAAGCAGATATATTTATTAGCTGAAACGGATGATGCACTTCTTTCCCTACTTCTGCTTCTTTCTCTATTATCAATTGAAGTGGAAGGAGTAGAATTTTCCGATGAAATTAAATTATGCTCTCGTGAAAGCTTGAACTTCTTTGAGGAAGATTTCCAGCTGCCAAAAATTAAAAATCTCATTTTACTATTCTCTCTACATTTATTCATTCATTAAAAATTTTTTCCACCAATTATTGTAAATCAACTTACCGCATCAGATTTGCTCCAGTCTCCTTCTGAATGGGAAGATGCCGGATACATTTCCTTGTTGTATTCAAATTTCGGAGATATATAATCCGGTGAAACAGAGATAATCCAAAGTTCTGAGAGAAGATTATACATAGATATCCAAATTGTAGAATTAATCCAAACTTTTGTGAGATATATAATCCAGTTAATTCGGAGAAATATAATCCAGTGAAACAGAGATAATCCAAAGTTCTGAGAGAAGATTATACGTAGATATCCAAATTGTAGAATTAATCCAAACTTTTGTGAGATATATAATCCAGTTAGTTCGGAGAAATATAATCCAAAGTTCTGAGAGAAGATTATACGTAGATATCCAAATTGTAGAATTAATCCAAACTTTTGTGAGATATATAATCCAGTTAGGTATAGAAATAGTTCGAAGTTCTGAGAATTTCATGTATAATAACTCCAGGAAAAAGAAAAAAAGTCTCGATAATGGTGAGCCCATCAAACTTGGCTGTATTTATACTAGTCAAGTTCAAGGAGGTGGAACCCGGACAAAAGCTATAAATCACTTCTAATCCATTTTGTCTCACTCAACTTTCGCGAAAATTGAATTTCGCGAAAGTGAATTTCGCGAAAGTGAATTTCGCGAAATTGGATTTCGCGAAATTACACATTATATATATTATATAGTCAACTTTCGCGAAAGTGAATTTCGCGAAATCCAATTTCGCGAAATTACACATATATATTATATAGTCAACTTTCGCGAAATTGAATTTCGCGTTTTTCAATTTCGCGAAAAGTCTTCTGATATTATGGATGATGCAGCTAAATTTATCAAAACTCATTAATCATTTGATGAGGAGAATTGTATATAACCAGCAGAATTTTACTAAAACGATATCAATTCTTCATTCAAACTCAGAGAATTAACACACTACACAACTATGGAGGATAATACTCAATCTGGAGTGATAAAACCTGGATCGAATAGTTCAGTGAAGATGTCGAAAAAGAAAATTTCACCTGTAACTCTTTCTAACACGACTCCTCCAACGAAGAAGAAGAAATCCAACCAAATCGAAATGAATTTGGAGCAAAGGGCAAAAGATGTGGCAGACAAGTTAAGAACATTAAGTAAGGATACTTTAATGGAAGCAAAATCACTGCAGAAAATGACAGACCTTTCAGTAGGATTGATTATGGAGGTGACAAAAACGGAAGAAGCTCATTCGATCCATGGAGCGTGCTGTATCATTCACTTCAACTATGTGGAAAATGGGATTAGTAAATCTACTGCTGTATTTGCTCCAAAACGATTTCTAGATGAATCTCTGTCTTATCCAAGTATTATGGTATATCTTGGATTAAAACCTAAGAGTAATGGACAGGGAAGTTACCATGACTTAAGACGAGTAACAGAAGGAACCTCAACTCCCTTGGACATGAAACGCACTCTAGCCAATCTGAGAACGAAGAGACTTGAAAAACTTATACAACTTTTCGAGACTCGTCATCTCAAGGAGTTCAAAGCACCATCTATTTTCTACTATCACAATGTTGGAACAAGTGAATACAAAGATGCTGAAGGCAAGGTGAATGTGGTACCAACTGTAGCATTTTCAACCAAAGTTGATGGAGAGGAAATTCAAGGAACTTTAACGATGCCTTCGAGATATGCCCTTTCGTTGAAAGAAAATTATCCGGGTATCATTATATACAAGGGACTAGTAACATCTCACAATACTCGCGAATACTACGATGTAGTAGTCATGGGACATGAAGAAGCAAGCAGATTTTACGAGAGTTCGGCACAATGCAAAAATGATCCTGCTATCATAGATATTTCCGATGACGATGAGTGATTGATGAACAACTCGATACAAACTTCGTTTTAAAGATTGTACATGATCATTTTCTTATATATATATTCAATGTTTCATTTATACTATATTATCTTTATTGTGACCTATCTACTTGAACATTTTCATATATTTCAAGTTAAACATAAACTATTTTATTTTTATTGAAACAAAATGATGATGGAAATAATGAATAATACATATAAATATATCTTTTAAAGTGAATAATTTTGTAATAAAACTGATCTTTCATTCAACATATTAATTTCTCCAACAAATTTCAATCTTACATACAAAAAAAAATACAAAAAAAAAACCAAAAAATAAATTCCTTAAAATTCTTAACCATTCAAGAGCTTCAACATTACAAAAACATCAAATCTTCAAAAAATAACTTTGTACATAAACACTTTCTCATATATATTCAATGTTTCAAATATATAACAATCTCCAGAAAATCAACCCCTCGGTGTCCCAGATATTAACCCCCTCACTCATCCGGTAATCTCTCGCTCTCCTCGATAATCCGCGAGATCCACTCCGGAAAACCAACCAGCCCTCGATGTCCCAGATATTCACCCCCCACTAATCCACCGATAATCCGCGACAATTCGGCCGACTAATCCGCAACGATTTCCCCGACTAATCCCGCGATAATCCACGTTTAATCGGATGACTCATCCCCCACTAATCGGATGACTCATCCACAGATAATCCGCCGATTACGCCAGGAGCGGATCCATACCCCCTCGAATTCAACCCCCTACTCTACACCACAATTTCCCCCCAAACCCCAACATCTCATTCAACTCCACGCAATTCAATCTACACCCCTAGCCAATTTAATTCGCAACCCCCTTTTTCTATCCCCCCGCTGGATCCGTCACTTTTTTGTATAGATCTGCTCTCAACATACTACTCATCATTTACATTAAGCAGAGCATTAATTATCAAACATATGCATTCCTATATTGTTTAACTCGCTACTATTTAGTTTGTTTTTTTTTTAATTTTAATAAGTACAGCATATGATGTGTGATATTTAATTGAGAATATAAAGATTATCTACAATTAAACAGATAGTAATATCAAATACCTGAGACAGATACATAAATACTAATATGCTTGGATGAGGTGCAAAGGTACTCATTTCATGCTGAAACAACACAATTATAATTTTAATGATGCAATTAAAAACATGAAAGCCTTCAGCTACTCAATAAAGAGATGCAAGTAGTGGTACATGGTACTCACTTCCTTCTGACTGCCAATGATGACAGACACTATAAAATCCACATTCCGTAAAGAGCTGTTCGATATGAAAACTATTGATAAATGTTTGGTATCATGACAAAGGAAGCGTGTCCTACTTGTTGCTAGAAAAACTCAAAAAAGCATGTGCATCTTCAGAGAAAACCCAACCATCAGTACTATATCCCGATTAAATAAAAATTCCTTCCGTCTGGGGATATTAAAAAATTGATTTGTAAAAGCAAGACTGACTCTCGACACTTTGTCTACTTTGCTCACATTGATGATATGGTTAATACCATCACACGTACACGCATTTCAACTGGACATGATAACCAAACAAGATGACCAATACTATGAATAGTTATGCAAACATCCTACACATCACTCTTGTGGAGCTGTTCAAATCTTTATGCATAGATATTCAAAAAAATGCAAGTGTGGTACCATAGAAGGTGTAGTTGTAAAGACAATTGTGACAAATAATTTTGGTCTCAGAGACCAAGTGGATCTGATAGATATGTAGTCTGTGGCTAACGTTATACGTTATAGAATTATAGTATACCAAAACCACTTAACCAAGTACTGTGTATTGCGGCCTTTAATATTAAAGTGTCCAATTGAAGTTGCTTCCTAATTGGTTAGTATATTCTTGCTGTTTGGTACGGCCCAGACCCTTCAGAATAACAATGGTAATAAAATAATTGTATCAGTCATCAAGAAATCAAGGACATGTGATCAGATATGTTGATGGTGCGTGGTAAGCCTAGACATCCTGAAAATTATGATAAGATAAGATTAAGATTTTGTGGATAGGTTAAAGTCGTTGTTTCCGAACCAAGCAAACAACATATCAATAATATGCCAGTTGCTTGGCTAGGGGGCAATGATGTTTAGTAGAAGGGAATGTGGGAATGATCCCTTACAAAGAAAACCTTCGTAGCATCATGGGCACGATTGTGGACACTGTTGACAATGATTTGTATTGCATAGCAGTTTGGGCAATTATCTTCAATAGGTGCTACAGCAGACACCAGTTTGTTTTATGCATTCAAAGGTTGCACAGCTTGATTGACATGTTCAGAGACAAAAGATAAGCTTACAACAGGCAGTACATAAAGAATCCAGTACAAGAAGAGTCCAAGCATGAAGGGCAAGGATTTACACCAACTGCAATTTGGATAAAGCGACAAGGGTATAGACCAACTGTAAATATGAATAGAGTGCCAAGAGTATAGGTACACCAATTGTTACTGTGGATAGAGTGGTAAGGGTATACACCAACTGTAACTGTGGATAGAACGGAAAGGGTATACACCAACTGTAACTGTGGATAGAGTGGTAATGGTTTACACCAACTGCAACTGTGGATTGAATGGTAAGGGTATACACCAACTTTATCTGTAGATAGCGTGATAAGGGTAAACACCAACTGCAACTGTGGATAGAGTGGCAAGGTTATAAACCAACTGCAACTGTAGGTAGAGTGGTACGGGTATACACCAACTGCAACTGTGGATAGAGTGGCAAGGGTATACAACAATTTTAACTGTAGATAGTGTGGCAACGGTCTACACCAACTGTAACTGTACATAGATTGGCAAGGGTATACACAAACTGTAACTGTGGATAGAGTGACAAGGGTATACACCAACTGTAACTGTGGATAGAGTCACAAGGGTATACACAAACTGCAACTGTGGATAGAGTGACAAGGGTATACACCAACTGTAACTGTGGATAGAGTCACAAGGGTATACACAAACTGTAACTGTGGATAGAGTGACAAGGGTATACACCAACTGTAACTGTGGATAGAGTCACAAGGGTATACACAAACTGTAACTGTGGATAGAGTGGCAAGCAGTGCAAGCTAAACAAGTGCAATTGTTCCAAGGCTGGAGAGAAATGTAGTAGTAGATGTCATGGAACTTTGATTGGTCCAAATCAAAACTAAAACTAGTTATTTGTAAGTTATTATAGTCAAGGTCCATGTGGTTGTTATTCAAATAGACGCTATGTTTTGAGAGAAGGTACTTCAAAGTTTAAAAATTGTGTGTATTTGTCTCAGTAAAAGAAATAAAAATGTTTGTATCTATGCTCATAAACATCTGATGCTGACTAAAAAATACATAGAAAAAATAAAAATTTGAAACTATAAAAATCATATTACTTGGTAAAAATGTGATTAAGATACGATATAGACTTAGATCTAAAACAGTGTTTGCGTAGGTTCACTTTAAATTTTATTGTAGACAGACGTTCTGAGGGTAGTTTTGTCAAAACTAAGATTGATGCAGCTTCTGATGTGATTAACCTTAAGCTTTTTCTGGCTAGGCGACAGTCATATAGTTGTTGGACAGTCTGCAACGCTGAGACACCACTAAGTTTCATAGCTGATTTTGTTACTCTTTGTAAGAACTTTTTTGAGTCATTAGTAAGATGGGAGAAGACAACTACCAGATGGCAAGTCAGAACACTTTTGATAATACGTAGACTTATAGCATGATGTGATGAGACAAGCGTTGATATCCAGATGCCGAAATTTACTCATAACATGTAGTCTTTTGCGAGCTTTGGATACACACTTTTCAGTATTGGCTTTAAAGTCTGGTTTCTGGTTTAGATCTTTCCTGAGGTGGGTGAATTCTGACACCTGCTCATTAGTCGATTTGTTCATGACTAGATTATGAATGGCAGGGTTATCACGACAGTTACTGAATATTAACTCTTTAGTTTTTTTAGAGTTTAGCAGAAAGTCATTGTCAGCACACCAGTTAATGAGATTATCTGCTTCATCCTGGAGGTTTTATGGTTGTGTTACTATAATGAACTCCAGGACTACTGTGTCGTCAGCATATTTGATGTATTTTATGTTATCATGCTGACATGGCATGTCTGAGACGTAGAACGAGAACATCAAGGAACTGATGACGCACCCCTGAGGTGTTCCTGTTGATGATTTGATTATGGCCGATGTAATGGCAGAGATATTAACAGTTTGTGTTTGGTTGGTTAAAAGCAAGTTGATTATGTTTGGATGAATGCCAGGCTGGGAAACCATTTCATTCATTAACAGGGCTGGATTGATGGTCTTAAAAGCGCTTGTGTAGTAAATAAAAAGAACTGACACAAAGTTCTTAGCAGTTATATCTAGATGTTCACTTACCACTTATCATTTCAAACGCGTGTATAATTTAAATTCTTGAGTAGAGTCAAGTGTGATGGCTGTTTAAGAGACAATTAGTTGAGGTTTGTTCATTCAGTTTATTACATAATATTACAGATCAATTCATTTCACTCATTTACTAATTTACTTTTTAAATTGTGTTTTTATTGACCTATATCAACAACAAATGAATTTATGAATGGCTGCCTTTTTGAATGCGCGTGCTCTACTCTACCAGACACAGTCATTTGTCTGTAATTAATTCAAAAGGTGGCTTCAATAAAGCCAGTAAATGTGGTAAAAATGTGCTCTTTATAATTACTTTGAGCATCTTAGCATTCAAGCATCTGATTCAGGTGTTTGATATTAACATCTGTATAATGGCAGATCGCCTTCATATCTCCATTTTAATATCACACATCATTTGTTGTAGCTATTAAAAAAAAATTAAATACTAGATAGTAGCAAGTTAGCCAATATAAGAATGCATAGGTGTGGCAGTTGATGCTCTACTTCATGTACAAGACTGATTTTACTTCATATCAAGGTTTTAGGCAAGTTTTTAAATAAAATTGCAAAGTATCTCAAAATTTCAGTTAAATTTAAAAATGACTGTGTGAATCAGGCAACTTGTAAAGTGACTGAAACTTTTGGGCATTTTACCAATTGACTGATTTCACACATAACATATATCGTAACATATTTAATTAAAAAGGTTTGCACATCAACAAGCTGCGCTAAACAATCACCTTCATATTATTGCATAAAAACTGATATGTGAGGGGCTGTATGTAATGGTAGATAAGCTTTGAGCTAATCTAGTCTAGATTAACGCTAGCCTAAACTACTTGGTGAAAATAAGCATTACTCTCATTACAGCCATTAAAAGTATTTGAAATTTTCACTTCAAATAGAACAACAAATAAACTAATGAATGTAATACCAATTTAAATGTTACTCACTCATAAAGAATAAAAATTTACTAGTGTGGCAGGCTTCTAATGCAGATTGCACTGATTTGAAAATGATTGTAGCTTTTAGAAATATATTGATAACACTTAGGCACTTTTTTGTTGCTTGTATGAAACTAAAATAAAATATATCTAAAATAACTAACTAAAATGTATCACAATATTATTCTATGTATATAAGTCTCAGTGTTTTTCAGTTGTCAGTTGTCGATCTCTTTTATGTTGGTTTATGCTTTGTTCGTTATAAGAGTGGCTGGTCACTTTGGTTGACTGCGCTAGACTGACTTTGTTTGTTTTTTTAATGATCACTGGGCCAAGCTCAAACACATTGTTTGTTTTTTAAACAAACTCTTGGCAAATACCGGATACATTACATTCTTTTCCAATTTTATAGAATAGAAAATTTCACCAACAAAAACTCAGTAATGGGTATCCGTGTAACATATAAAATGGTAAACTAAAACTTTTATCCCACGACCAAACACGAGCGAAGCGAGTCTTTGGGAGCTTTATGATAAATGCATATGTACAAACAACTCCCGAAAAGTATCCATCAACGGCCGTACCCAAACCCTTGTACTGAAATCCCATCAAAAGATTTAACCATTTTTCTGTGGAATCGTCTAAGTATAATAATGATACAAAACACATATAAGCCTATTTAAATATGTTACCAAGTCTTTGAAAACTGTCAACAATATTCTAAAATTTAACCATCTGATCGGATTAAACATAACAAGAAAGATTAGTTTGGCCTAAAATCGCCTTTAAAACCTGACAAGCCCTTTTAATCATAATTAAGACCGACCAACAAAACGCCCATATAGCCGTGCAAAAGATAGTAGAACCATAAAGCCATGTGCATTTCACGAGAAAAACATGCACATTTCACCAGTCTATGGCCGAAATTACAGCTGGAATATCGTTTGTTGCTCTCTCTCTTTCTCTCCCTCTCTCCCTCGCTCCCTCTTTCCCTCTCTCCCTCTTTCTCTCTCTCCCTCTCTCCCTCTCTCCCTCTCTCCCTCTCTCTCTCCCTCTCTCCCTCTCTCCCTCTCTCCCTCTCTTCCTCTCTCCCTCTCTCCCTCTCGTTCCCCTCTCCCCCTCTCTCCTTCTCTCCCCTTTTCTCCCTCTCTCCCCCTCTCTCCTCTTCTCTCCCTCTCTCCCTCTCTCTCTCCCTCTCTCCCTCTCTCCCTCTCTCCCTCTCTCCCCTTCTCTCCCTCTCTCCCCTTCTCTCCCTCTCTCCCTCTCTCCCCTTCTCTCCTTCTCTCCCTCTCTCCCCTTCTCTCCCTCTCTCCCTCTCTCCCCTTCTCTCCCTCTCTCCCCTTCTCTCCCTCATTCCCTCTTTCCCCCTCTCTCCCTCTCTCTCCCTCTCTCCCTCTCTCTCTCTCCCTCTCTCTCCCTCTCTCCCCCTCTCTCCCTCTCTCCCTCTTTCTCCCTCTTTCTTTCTGTTTTTTCTCTCTTTCTCTTTCTCTTTCTCAATCTCTTCCTTTCTCAATCTCTTTTTTTCTATCCCTCTCTCTCTCAATCTCTATCTCTCTCAATCTCTCTCTCAATCTCTTTTTCTCAATCTCTGTCTCTCAATCTATCTCTCTCTCTCCCTCTCTCTCTCTCTATCTCTTTCTCTTTCTCTCTCTCGCGGAAGAGTATAGTTCATATTGGAAAAAGTTTGTTTCCTGTTACAACGGTAAAACATTGAGAATAGTAACTTTAAGACCTTGAGATTAGATTTTACTGAACTATACTTCCCCTATTATTAGGGAAACTGAAAAAATTTGCACACCTTCAGTAAAATCCAATTTCAAGATCTTCAAGTTACTATTCATCGGCTCACAGAAACCAACTCTCAATATTTTACTGTTGTAACAGGAAACAAACTTTTTACAATATGAACGATACTCTTCCCTCTTTCGGGTTTGAAACATTAATGACTTACTTGTTAACAACTTCGCTAGGAAGCGCATCACTCAATTAGCTATCAATGACCAATTCCTACAACGTAAAAGAGAGGAGACTAGTCTGCGCAACCTTTAACAGAACACTGCACTTATCTCACAAAACTATTTCTATTGTTTTCTATATGAACTTTTCTAAACACTTTATATGTCTCCCTTTCTATATTTCTATTATTATATATTTTCTTTGTTGTTAGTTCGTATACAAAATACTTTACATATACTTATATAGGGCCTACATATAAATCTATTTACAACATTATTCTATATCATATACCATTATTCCATTTCCCTTACTTTATATACAACTTTACATTCCCCATATACTTTCCTTTTACAACATTCGTAACCTTTTTCTATACGTTTACTTCTAAAATAGAACTTTTTACTTTTATATATCTATTTCTATTACACTACCAAATACAACTTTACTATCAACAAGTAAGCAATTACTCATATACCTGGTTTCATCCCAACTTTACCTCCAAAATAAATTGTTAGTTGTACCTTTTTGGAGTCATGCTACCTCAAATTTATTTTATATCATCTCGAACAACTCTCATTTACACTATACTCTGTCAATTCCTGCTAACAATTACTTTCTCAACAACCAGCAGTACCCGTTCTTTTTTCTATTTTCCCTTTGGTCGTGGCCTGTATGACAGGAGAATTTCTAGTATCTATTCAAATTTGTCCCTCAGAAAATTATTGCAACCGTACACAGAAAAGTGATAAAATGATGCTGGTTGGCCACTAGGCAAATTTTCAGATCAAATTCCAATTATTTATTACTGACTTAGTGTACTAATACATACTAATACGTACTAATACTAACTACATGCTGGTGATCACATGGTGCTCAGTCTGTGGGACTCCAGATCCCGGCTTACTCTCCGTATCAGGTCAATGTGCATCAGCCAATTTTGGATTTGTTTTTATGAATATGAAGTCTCATCGTGCAAGCTTTTCCTCCTCATCCATCACTACTACTTCAGAGCCTTTTTTGGTCACAACTGTCTGTTTTGGAGAGCTAAAATTCCCATCTAACTTCCTGTTTTGTCATTCTTAGAAGAACCTTGTTCCCCACTTTCACCACCCTGCCAGAAACTGTTTTAGTATGTGCTTATGATAGTCCAGCATTTTGGCAGCTATCTCAAAAACTGTTGAGTCTGGTCCTTTAACCGTGCTTGGAATTCAATTTTTGATCAAATAACAAAATGAATGGTGCCACACCTGTTGCACTGTGTGCGGTTGATCTGTAGGCCATCAATAACTTTTTCAGAGCCCTAGCCATGTTCTCACTATTCTTATTAGCTATTTTAGAGCTTTCAGAATTGTTTTGTTTACTTTCTCTATTCTCCCATTTACAAGGTAGCTATAATAGTGGAGTTGGGGAAATCCATTTTATGCTGCACCCTTTGAGGTACTCTTGAAACTCATATAAAAAAATTGTGACTTGTCCATTCTTAGCATGTCACAAAAACCACAACTGCAAAACACAGTGTCTAGAAGTTTAATTACTTTTCCAGTTGTGTAGATTCAACAAACGGCGCATTCGAAATAATGGCTATAATAATCAATGACCAGAGTGATTGATTGACTATTTGGCAGGGGTCCCAAGGTGTCTTAGCTGAGAAAAGACCAAATTTAGTCTGAAAACTTTGGTGTAGAAACTGCTTGCAGTAAATCAGGTCGTAAAACAATCATGCAATTTAAACACTGAGGGCAATAGCTTTCAGTATGTTTACCAATTCCTGGCCATCATACCTTGCCTCTGAGACAGTGTTCCAGGTTGACAATGCCCTGATTTCCTTTATGGGCTAACTTTATCCCATGTGCTCATAGGCTTGCAAGAATTATGATACAATTGTCTCTCAAGAACACTCTATTTATCTAACTGGGCTCAATAGTAACTTATAGTTTTGAAACAGATAGAACAACTCCTAAAGTCATTTCTGCAAAATCCTTCAATCATATTCCTAATCTCTTGGCAATGTTTAGATTTGTCCACCAGAACTTCCCAATTTAAAGATATGGGAAGTAATTTGTGAGCAACACTCCCGACATACTGCTCACCTACAACTGTTGGTATTAGCAGTTAATTTTTTAGTTTGTTTGCTGTTTATGAAACTGGATCTGCAATATTTCATGTGCCACTTTGAAACACTACACAAAACTTGAATGACAGTAAACCCAAATTCCAGAATTCCAATCTAGGCACAGGTTTCAATTTTGAATTGTTGAATATGAATATGGTATGTTAGTAACTGAGGCACTATGATTCGCCTGTGAGGCAAATCATAGTTTTCACAGCTACAAACCAAATAAAGTGCCTCTCTCTATGATCTATGCCCATAAGCAATAACTTGATCAACACTATTTTGAGTTTGTAAAAGTTCTGCGCCTAAACCAAATAGACTGGTGTCCATTTCGTTTAGGCGTCGAACTAAACTAAGCTTAGTCTTACTGCCCGGATCATAACAGACCATAGTACTGTAACTGTTTGATATGATGTTTTTAAACTTCTGAAATGATTTCTGCTGCTTATTACACTATCTGAATGCTATATTTTTGTGCACAAGCCTATTGATGGGTCTAGAAAAAGTTGCCAAGTCTGGAATGAATCCATGCGAGTGTTTACTCTATCATGTCTAAAGTTTAACTACAGCTTTCATCTTTTTTAGTCAGCTGATACATAGTTGTCAGAGACGATAAACTCCGGAAAGTTTCTGGATTTGCATCAAAAGTTACACTGCTTTGGATTCAGTGTTACACTTAATTCACGGCATTTCTCTGAGAAGGCTTTATGCCGTATATCATCATGTTCAAGGCTGTAAGCATAGAGAATAATATCATCAGTCACATCCTGAACACTCTCCAAACCAGGAATAGCCTGCTGAAAAACGGACTGAAAGCATTCAGATTTGGCGATCACACCTATAGTCGAGCGCTTTTATACCTGCACAATTCAAACAGGGTGGAGAATGTGGTGATATCATGCGATTTTTCATTTTACTCTACTTGGTGAAGCCTCTGGTTTATGTCTAACTCTGGGAAAATGTTCTCATCCTCTAAATTGGATAGCAAATTGGCCCTCTTACATAGTAGGGATAGAATGGCGCTTGCGAATAAGTGCTCGGCTCGCCTGGTACTCATCAGTGGTCATTCTGAGATCACCACTCCCAATTCATGACGGACACAAGCGGTTTGCTTCGGCGTGACAGGACATTTACAGCGCATTCTACAATTTTATCAGTCATCAAAGACGCTTGTTTGTATTTCATCTTATTCTCAAGTCATAAGAGCACCCTTCGCAAAAGTTGAGCCACTGGCTACACATTAAAATCAATGTGAAATTTCTGCTTGTAATCTTTCAGTTTACCCAGCCCTTTGAAAACTTCAGGAAAACTATGGGTAATGTTGTACAAATTTTTGGCAAAACATTACCCATAACATTATTGCTATATAATACAAGCAACAACCTAACCGCCATTTCATGGTTCAGTAGACACAGTTATACCATTATACACATGAAAACAACAGATGTCTGTTTACTTCCGCATTGTGCTGTGGCACAGAATGAACCCAGAATAACTAGCTTGCTGTTGCTGCCGTAGCAAAACAGATTGTCTTCATCAGTAACAGGTTGCAGTTTCACTTTACTTTTAGGCTTGTTTTAGTGATCAATACTCATTATGCGGTTGCAAGTTTCTGTGTCTACAATAAAAAGAACTGGCTCAACCACTATGTTGAGCTCACATCTTGGCGTTTAATTTCTCACATCATGGAATGGTAGGAAATAAAGATTATAATCACCATTGGAGCAGTTGTCGATGGCCACTATATGGCAAAGTATGCAAAAGGCTGCTTTTTAGAATCGTAGGGCTCGGTCTTTCTCTTCAAAATAGTTTGAAAAAAGATTTTAAAGGGTTGGCTAAAAGTTATAGTAAACGCGAGACAAAACGTGGCAAACCAGAAGCAAATACTAAAAATAATGCAACAAAATTAAAGTGTAGCAAAAGATTAAAACTTAGCTGAAATCTGTATTTAGTAAGGTAGACCCCTTCAAGTTAAATTCAAGTTTCTATTACGTAGGATCACTAAAGTTTGGTGTACCAAAAGCATTGCTCTAAAGTCTTTCAGACAGCTTATCTAAAACAGCTATCTCAATTACAAAAACTCCATGAAGTAGTCACCATAGTCGTATTGCATTTTATTGCAGATCATAACAAATAAATGAGTATTTGTTACTTTTTAATGCATATACTGAAATACAACAAGTAAAATCACATAGTTCTACCGTAATATCCTCTTTAGGCATGTTTTCATAGTATGCTAATTGATTAATTTGAATTAGATGTTTTATATAGAAAAATTTGCTTTGAGATACGAGAACATTAGCATACAAGCTCAATCTGAGAACGGATTAAGTTCGAAGGTCGAGGTATGACTGTATAATTTTTCTAGTCATCTTTACAAAGAACTAATTTATTGCCACCCTCCAAGTAATAGCAAATGTTTGTGTATTTCTACAACTAACCATCCAACTTCACCACCATGTCAAGTTGAATTAATGTCTAACTTCTCAAAATTAGGTACACCTAAATGCTGCTATATACCACGTTTTCTCTCTATATTTTTGTCGCTAAATGAATATGATGTCTTTCTGGACCTGAGTGGCGTCAGTAGCATATAGCAATCAGTTTAATACACACTAAAAGAGCTCTACAGAATGAAACAGGGATGAATAAATAATATATTTAAATTACTGTAACAGATAATACCAAGTACATAACACACATTCATGTATGTTATGTACTGTGAAAATGGCAGGAAAAATACACATTATTGCTAAATATTTTTTTATAGTTATGATTACAGTTGCTAGTATTTTAGAAAATAATAAATTGATGAAAGTCAAGCACAGCGATTATATATATATATATATATATATATATATATATATATATATATATATATATATATATATCTGTATATTTAGATATATATAGATGTATATATAGATATATATAGATGTATATATAGATATATATATATAGATGTATATATAGATGTATATATAGATATATAGATAATTATATATATAGAGCTTCAAATTAACATAAGAATTTGTTTCAGAAAGTTCTTTGTGGTCTCTGATCAGGTTTGAGAGTTGAATAATCAGGCTTCATCATCAAATGTCCAGTTGTTGAGCTTGATTAGAGCAAGGAAGAATGTTTCTCTTTGCACTCGGAACCATATGTATGGATTTATTTTCAAAAACACCTGGTCTCCAGCTTCCAATGTCGTTAACTAGAACAGGTAATTTACAAAAATTGAGAAACCTACTAAATAATAAAAACCAAGTTTGTCTTTAAAATAAAATTACATGCAGCTCAGTTTTTTAACTCCCGTACAATTTTTATCCAGTCTATTTTAAAGGTAGTTACTATCAAAATATTTTGCTGGCAGATGTATTTAAAATTCTTATTTCTGTAAAAAAAAACTGTTAATGACAACAATTAATAGTTTTTTTTGAACATTTAACTCACATTACTCATACATAGTTATTCAAAATCCACAAAATAAATTTCGATTAACAGAAAAAATTTCCATAAATGGACAAAACATACTAATGATGGATAGCATAAAATTTTTAGGCGCTAAAATCGATAGTACACTAAACTGGTCAAGACACATAGAACTATTAAGGAAACAACTGCGACAAAGTTTGGGACTTATTTACCAGACCGCATTGATCTTACCAGAAATGTTTTTTTTTGCTTTTATATAACACTCTAGTTAAATTAAAATAGTTTATTGTTTGGAAGCATGGGGAGATGCTCCAATGAGCTACCTAAACAAAATTTTAGTCATCCAGAAGCGATTGCTGGAGATAATATATCATAAAAACTCTTATTTTCCGTCAACTTCTTTGTTTAAAAGATCTCATGTTTTGCCTATACAGCAACTTTACCAACGAAGAATATGTATTTTAGCTTTCACACAATTTAAATCTCAAACTAACTTGTCAACACATTATAACACTCCTCATTCCTTATTTTCATTACCTCCTCCACCCTCCTTCTCTAATGGTGACCATAGACGGGTTGCCTATCGTGCATCATCAGCATGAAATTCCTTGCCAATTTGGCTACGGAAAATTGGTAGTCATGATAGTTTTAGAGTTGATTTAAAGCAGTCTTACTGAACTCTCTAGGATAGATTGGCTCCAATTTCTATTGCTTAGACAACCATGTTTTTTATCATTGACAATCAATCCCATCTATTAGCTTGGGCTCTGCGCCTCGAACAGCCATGCTACTGCGCATATGTGCCCACATTGCACCTTAATTTTCTATAATTTTATTATGTCATGGTTCAATGTGAAATAAAACAAACAAACGTAGATCATGCCAGAACAGATTTGACTATTTTAAAGGTAGCTAGAACAGGTTGAACTAGTGATAAGTTGCTGATTAATTTTGGCTAACTGCTTTAATCGAGCCTTCCTTATAGCTTAAAACTATTTTCTATGTATTATTATTGTATTATTGTAGTCAAAGTTACCGATCTCCATTCAAGTATTTAGCATATCTCAAAAACTGTTAACTCTGCGATATACTACTATATCAGCTTTGGCCCTGACTACAGTGAGTCTTTTATATTACAGTGAGCTCCAATAAGTATTTTATATTACCTCTGCTTAAGTTGGATGGTGTACAATATAATGGCAACTAATTTCTAAAGACAAATCACCTTCGTGTAGGTTGTTCATGTCCATGTTTCTTCTGCTAGAAGGACACTACACAATCATACACTTTTCTATAGAATGATTCATCTGCCAAAATTGGGCGGAACATCTCTTGGTTAGTATATTAGCAATAAAAAATATGTTTTACTTTGCTCATTAATTGGATTGTGTGTAAGAATATTGTTACCAACCTGCCAGGTAGAACAAGGATACAATTGGTGGCCGCTTTCCATGTTTGACCTGTCTACAGGAGAAGCAAACAGGCTCAGTAATCTCTCATTCCAAATGCCGTTTAATCGACTCCTCGCATAAACTGCATAACTCACTTTTGAGAACTTAACATTGACAAACATCATCTGTAATGTAATATAAAAATTTTTATAAGAAACACCAAAGAAAAACTCTTTGCGGTAAAATAGCCCCAATTTGATTACCGGCATTCTTTACATACTAGGAGTCGAGTTATCATATTATAAACTATATACTCAAACAATGATTAAATAGCATAAAAGCACAAAGGCTATTAAAGACTGAATCAGTTAGCTAGTAACAAAGTAAATATATTCAATGCTAAAACTAGCAACTGTGCTGCAATGACTATAGTGTGATATGCACTGAGGACATTAACAATTAGTCTTTTTAGCTTCTGAAGTTTCAAAATAATTTATGAAATTTGTAGTGTAAGTTAAAAATTCTAGTATAAAAATTGTGGCAAATGCATTTCTCAGTAAATAAACATTTTATAAAGGTTCTATTGTGTTAAAATGGCTTAGTGGTTGTTTTAAATCGGACTTCTTTTTGATGAGTTTAAAGTTATATATGTATTTTAAAATATGTGGCGTTTACACCAGAAGTGGTACTTACACTGGAAGTTACAATGTACGTTCCTGATTTCTTAACTATCAAACTTTTTTTTACATCTTCGGTCACTTCAAAATTTTCTTGAGACTTGTCTGATGTCATCCATGGAGCTTTGGAAAAATAGGAAAAGTGCCGGCTTTCATCTAAAATTAAAAAATATCAAGTTATTTGAAAACCATTGTAAATTTTTTAAAGTGTTGTGTTAAGGTTGATTATTGGTGAATTAGTATATTAGGAGATAGTACTACTGAAAGTTTGTCATCTTCACCATCATCGAATAAAGAATATCATACGCTGAAGAAGCTCTTCTCCCAAGGCAACACGCTAAAATTTCAAAAAGCTTGTGAGGTATTTCAAAAGAATTGAAGTAATCGTTTTTGCAATGAGAGCAGTGTTTGACTGTAGAGATCAAATAGTTACTGCAGTTGAGAAAAACAAGAAAACAAGTATGGTAACCTGCAGCATCGTAAGCAGGAGAGTCAAACCAAAGAAGCAGCCTGGCAGACCAAAAAACGGAGGTTTTCAGAAACCTGCAAAAGGTGTGGGAAACCTCAGCATTTATAGGCAACAGTGCCTGAAAAAGTGGTGGTCTGGTGCAAATGATGCAAAAATAGGTACTATGCAAAAAATTGTTTTGAGCAAGAACGTGTCAGGAGTTTCAGTCTTTTGGTGAGACTCACAGGAAAGCAGGAAAAAACAGGGAAGTTGAAAATTGGTTCAATGAATAGATGGAGAGGTAATGATATGGTTAAAAGTTATGAAACCAGGTTTAGGCTAGCGCAGGAACAGACAGCATTGTGATCAGTAGCAAAAATTATGGTTAAAGCGGATTACTCTCATGTCATCCACAACTATACAAAGAGGGTCAGATGGACATAAAAGCCAATGATGACAGAAAGCCACAAGTTTAAGATTTGTCCAAGCTGACACAACAGGAACCAGTTCACATGAAAAATCTAAATAGAGATGGTGTTGTTTCAAAGATTGTATCACCTAGCTTATAGCCCCCTCTCTCTACTCAAAGATGCAGAGGCATTGTGAAGAAATCGTGTAGCTTTCATCCACTTCCAATAAACAAACGGGACTTTAGGTGATGCAGAAAGCATTTTGCCAGCAATCCTGAAGTCCACTATGCTCATGTCGTACAACATAGCCAGCCTTAGACAACACCTGGGTATCAGTGGCATGAAAGGCAATGCACTGATTCCACCATGCTAAGTACCAACGGTAAAGGTTTTAGTAGGCTAGAGTGTTTGTAAAAGTTGCCTAAAAAATTTGGGGGCTATGACCAATCAAGCTGACATAGCACAGCTTGTTATATCATAATGCTGCCGTTGACAGTTAGTGAAAAGCGGCGAAGACGTTGCACCCATTTGTAAATTTCATTTATAAAGGTCAAGCTATATTTTGAATACTTTTGTTTTTTTTATTATTTTACTGTTCATTCACATCAACATAGCGACTACATTTGAACTGACAATCATTTTTATAATAATAAATAAATAATAATAATAATAAATCTTTTTGTAATAAATCTTTTTGGAGCAATAAATTTTTCTAAATTAACTTGAGTTACTCAACAAATGTTGAACTTAGCGTTTTTAACAGCAAAGAAAATCTTAATTATGGTGGGCCCTTGCCATACGAGTTTAATTCTTTCTAGTTTTGGCATTCTATAGCGAAAATGTCGTATAGAGAGATATAGAAACCCATAATAATTATCTATTAAAAATAGATAATATTTTACACAACATTCTGCAAAATATTACTGCAACATCGTTGTAACATAATTCAATAATGATCCTTGGAAAACGTTGGTCGAACATTGTGGAAACGCCTTTTTGGAACGGTGTTTTACGCATAACGTTATGGAATGCCCCAGTAATAAAGTTGTTAGTTGAGTACCTCTCAGCATGAATGTGTGTTTTTGTATGTCCTCATTATGTGGAAGGCACCAAAGGTCTTTATTTCCATTCTCCATCATCCCTGAACACCATATGTCAGTTTCTGTACTGTTTCCAAACTTGAATGGTGAGCTGGAAGCTAAAACCATAATGATTTTAGTTTATTCCGCCAAGTTAATGGGGGTCACATTTTAATTCATAGCAAAATAACCCTTTTGCATTGTACAATAGCTTGTGGTTTACTGTAGGTATACCCTCTAATATACATACAAGACACCATTATGTGTTTAAGACACATCGGAATGCAATGTTGGTATGAAATGTTAATAGGCACTTACAATTTTTTTCATCTATGCTTTTTTTCAATTCCTCAGGTTGAGCATACAGCAGAGCTATATGGGCAATAGGAATCCCTACAAAATTTAGTGTCAGTATAACACAATAATACAATTGTAATACAAACTTGCACGCAAATTTAGAAAAAAAAAATGTTGTGCTCAAGTATGAAAAACATAAAATTTGTGATATGTTTTTGCAGTTTTTCTTTTCTGGTCTATCATTTATAAACAATATAAGAGATAATGGAATCTATAGTGTTTTGCTGTTATGTTCATAATGGTATCATAGCTGATGCACTCTTCTATATATTTATTTGAATGTTGCAACGGTAATAGCTGCACCTTGCGATACAACTATCCGTATGCATAACTGTAAGTCAAACAGTTGGAGAAGATAAGTCAAAAGCTTCATTTAAATCTTTCAATTAAGTTGTTTATTTATCTGAGTGTTATTTTTGCTTTTGATTATGGAAAAACCTTAGTTTTGTGAACAAAACTTTTAGGCATTGCATGAATCATGAATTGTTGAATTCAAGAAATATTGATAACATTGTTTACCAGAAATGGTAAAACATTAAATACCAATGACATCTTCAATAACTGCCCAAAAGCAGAACTGTTTGGTTGCAGCAATACACTTGCTCATGGCAGACAATCATCATTGCACTAAAACAACAGAAAGCTTAGCTGAATTCATTTATGATGAAAATTGTAATAAGAATCCTTTGAAATGGTTCAATATGAATTATGAAAACTACAGATGCACATCCAACAATAGCTGTCAGTTGTTAGCCAATTATAAAGCTTGCAAAATGTGCAACTGGTCAATGTAATGAAAAAACTTGTCACTGACTCTCCAATTTACTAGGAACTTCCTTTTTTACGCATGTCTCAAAATCTCTAAGGTTTCTGCAGCACAAGAACACTTATAAATTAATGTTTCTTTTGTTCCTGCACACTAAATTGCTTTTTAATTTTACTTCAAATTGTAATAAACGTTAAAACAGCAAAAGATTTTTCATCTATTTAAAAAGCTGCTGACAAAAGATACAAAGTTTTGCTTTTGGTTTACGATTTATGTAGTTTTACTGCAAGTACAAACAGAAAATGGTTACTAACCATGGTGCATGTCCTCTTTTGGGTGGGCTGTCACTGTAACAGGTTCATTCGTGTTTAGTGGGTCTAAGAACTGTCTTTTTAGTCTATGTAACGATTGTTTAACCTGCCCGTCAAAATGAAGGGTCGATGGAGTATTCACAGACCCACTTGTTTTTCCAGGCACCTAAACAATATGATGTGAACCTATAACACCATTTGATCTTTATAATCTACAACTTATCAGCAGTTTTACTTTCAAGATAGTTTAAAATAAGTTCATCATGCATATGAAACAGACAACTGAGCATGCATACTGTTCTTTCAAAATTAATTCATGAATGTACTTCAATGACTTAATATATGGTAACCATATGAACTGTTAATGCAACTCTATGCTATGAAAGCTATGGCTTCTCTCCTACTCAAGCAATTTGTTCCTCTGTCAAGCTAATTCTACATACCAGGCACAGCTATTTTGTATCATTGATTCATAGCTAATCATTATTATAGTAAAAGTCATTTGAAGCCACGTTAAGACCAATGAGAAAAAAGATTGCTTCTTCAAGGAATTGAACCTGAGGTGTCACATTCACAGGCAATCACACTACCACTGCACTACTTGGTTACCTTACCACTTCAGAGGAAATTATTCACATACTGATTACTCATAGCAATGCCGCATGGTGCCGGGGACTGCCAAGAGTACTAGTGTCCATAGTATATACTGTCTTCACACATGTGTCTGCTTTGTGGCCATAGTGGCTAACTTTTAGATGTGAAGGTCTTATTGCCAGGTTTTTTGTAACTAATTCCTTAGCAGTGTGACATTTCTGGCAGGCTGTTTAAAAATGACATACCCCAGACATAACATCATTTGTCATTTGTATAATAATAAATGGCTAAAATTGGTCTCTTTGCAGTCTTATGATAATCAAACAATGAAAGTAGCTTGTCTAGGCTACTGCTTCAAAGCACCTCAGGCGATGCTACCTGTTACTGTTTTAACTGCTTAATTTTTAGATATTTTATAGTTGCTCTTTGATTTTTGGTCTAAGATAACTAGCTTGTAGAAAACTTTGAAAATTATTATTCTTGTAGTAAACGCTCTACCATGGATTAATGAGTTTTGTAAGTGAAATAACTGAATTCTGAAGTTGATGCTAGTTTTCATAACACTAATCTTAGCTAGCAGATTTGTGTGCAAAGTTTGCCAGGTTAGAAACTTATCTGCAACAAAATTGATATATATGGTAACATTTTATGTCATAACTGTGATACAGAACAGTTGAAAAAAGCAGTTGGACAGGTAATATTCTTGATAACAAATCTATAGTTGATATCAAAAATTCTCGTTATAAATTAGAAGTACCATGATGAAATGGCTTTTATCATTTTAAAAGCATGTAACCCAATAGCTGCATAAGCCAATTTCTGACCAAAAATTGGAGAAATTTTGCATAATGGTGAGCTGTTGTTTCAACCTAAAAATATTCCATGATGTTTGATGTAATCGATTACCACAGTTTTTTATCTGTTTGTGTAACCACTATTCCTGACCAACATGAGCTTGATCTTCTAGCAGATTTATTTGGTAAAGAGGAAAGCAGAAATATTTTTCATTTCACAAGCTTAATCAATTTTAATCCAATTTATAAAATCATTAATGAGGTAATAACTGTAGTAGCCACTCAAGCAGTGGGTAAAAGTTGGTAGTGTCTGAGAGGTGACACAACCTAGATAGTGTGTGATAGGTAACACAATCTTAGTAGTGTCTGGTAGGTGTCACAACCTTGGAAGGGTCTGATAGGTGACACAATCTTGGTAGTGTCAGATATGTGACACAACTTTGGTAGGGTCTGATATGGGATGCAACCTTGGTATTGTCTGATACGTGACACAACTTGGGTAATAGATCATTTGCAGTCATATTCATTGCTTTGTGAGTTTACAGCTACTTTTAGCATAAGATCTACAGACCCCGACTTTCTATCATGAGCTTGTTTTTTGTTAAATTGAATAGAGCTAATTGCATTGCTTAAATTTCTGTCAATTCTTACTGACACTGTTGAAAGATGTTGGTGCATGATTTTATTATTACTACTGAATGCCCAATTTTGTCTGGGGAATGAAAAGGTTTTTGGGCAGAAAATTCATTTTCATTTAACATATACAACAGTTATCATTCTAACTTTTAACCTTCATATCATGAAAAAAGTGTTTAGTGCAGTTTAAATAAATTAAGAGATAAAATAAAACAACTCTAAAGGCTTCCAAACTTTTTTAAACAACTGTACCTTTTACATTTCATATCATGTAAAAAGTGTTTTTGTGCGATCAAAATAAATTCAGAGAAAAAGATAACTCAAATCTAAAGGTGTTAAAATGTATATGTGAAATAATTAGAAAGTAAGGGCTAAATGAAATCTTTTTTGTTACAATTTCAATGAAAAATTATTTGGTATACAATTATATGATTTTAATTCATTTTAGTGTTGGCATTTTAAGACGAAAATGTTGTATAGAGTGGTATAGAAAACCTATTGTAATCATCTAATGCAAACACACCCTGGTAAAAATTAATGTACGTACTGTACGTACTGTATGTTTTAAAAATTTGTAACAAAATAATTTGTTAACCTTGAGGGCTCTAGTCAACTACAGTAACTTTAGTGTATTTGGTGGTTTTGATCTGCAAAAAATGTAAAATTACAACGCACTCTGTGCAGTATGTACCATAGAGACTTCTTATCTTTGAGACAGACTTATAACATAAATGTTGAATTTAACTTGAATAAATTTAGCCTGCTAAACACATACTCAAAGCTAAGTTTTACCAAGAGTTTCACTAAACTAATCTTCAATTTTGTTATCGGCTAAGAATTTATTACTTATTTGTTTTCGGTTAATTTAACTATAACTTGTAACAAAAACGCAGAACTGAGAAAACGAGCTTCATATCTCTTTCAAATCTCTGAGAGAGATTTCGGCAAATAGCGAATCAGCATCCATGTTACTCCACTGTAATCAACACACCAGCTGCCAAATTTTAACTTTGTTAGAATTTTTTTGGATCCCGTATATCTGAGACGATGAACATCATTTTTCACTTTGTAAGGCAAAAAATATAACGTTCAACAGAGTCATCGTAACCCGAGTGTACACCGTTTAATAAAAAGTGCACAATTAGTCTGTGCAATCGCAAAAAGGATATAAATTGTATGGTAAGAGCAATAGATATGATAAAGACAAGTTAGCTGTGTGGTTGCACGCGCTTGTTTGTAGATTTTCGAATTGAATGTTGTGAGTTCAAATCCAGCAGATCGTGAGATTTTAATTCCAAGAATTTAATAGCTAATGCCGGACTGACAGAAATTTAAACAGATGACAGACTGATGACAAACGTTGAGTTCTATATAGATAAAAACCAATCATACTGCAGTTGTTATACAGGCCATGAAACAAGAAAGTTAAATATAGTATTTTTCGAGGGTCAAATGAGTGAGCTTGAAAAGATCTGAGAACGGACTAGACAATTCATAAGTATTCCACTGCTTGTATAACATAAAATTCCTGTAACTCAAACTCTCGGGGAACCAAATAATTATGTTGTGAGAGAATCTCCTGTAAGACTGTTTGTCTTTCTACTAAAAAATACTTGTCTCAATGACAGGGATACAGTGGCACCAGCACCGAGGTAGAGAAATATCATAGCCATTGCGTGAGAGGCAGATCCAGGCCAGTTTTGTATGTTTGCCAACTTGCATATAGCAGTCCAGTCACACCTCAAAATACTGTACTAGCTCAACACTGAAACCTAACCTTGTATAGACAAGCAAGCTCCTTGATTCTAGACAGTATTAACAACTTTCAATGGGCTGTGGAGGTACTTACATGTAGGTAGCACAAAGTTTTTGAACTGAAAAGCACATTGAAGCTCCAAGCTAGTAGAACTCAATCAAAAACCAGATCAACCAAATCAAAATCATACTTTTTCAGAAGTATGATATTTTAAAGGTAAACGAAAGACATATTGCTTGGTACAAACCGAGCCTAACAAATTGTGTGTATTTTTCAAACCAGAAACTCAAATAGGTTAGTGTAAAGCTCTTATTGCCAAGGAAAGAAGCTTTTTAGTTTGATTTTTTCGTTAGCTTGACTATTTTTTATTTTCATTACAAAGAATTTCAACCAGTATTTCATTAGAAACTAATGTTCTGATGACAGCAATTTATTATTTCTCAGTTGGTTAGAAGTGCCGCCCGTGTTTTAGCAATATCTTCAGAACTGATAGCCTAACGAACTTAAAACTTTGATATTCTGCTGAAAGTATCTACTGTACAAAACAGTCAAGTGTTGGTAATTCAACATAAACTGGATGTACAAAAAGAACTACTGTTCTATCGACACCCATTTTCCATTTCACCGCTTGTTAAAAGTGCTCTCTTTATTTTGGCATTATCTCAAGAAATAATAATCTAATCAATGTGAAATCTTTCAAATCTGTTAAGAACATATACCTCTAAAAGCAGCAAAAATTTCATATTCTGAGTAAACCTCAACTACGGAAGTTTAAAAAGAACTAGTGTTATGTCGGCAGCCATTGTTCATGTTTCATTCGGACAGCAGTGTCATCAGTTTTTTTGTTATATTTTAAGAGCCAATACTTCTATCGACTTGAAACTTTAGAATTATAGTAAAATTATATACCACACCAAGCTACAAAATAGGGTAACACTCCATAAACTGAAAGTACATGAAACAAAGTGAAGGTACGACTTTGAGTTTACTCGTGCGTAGGATCGGATATAAAAACATATTTTCTGCTTATCTCTGGCCCAGACTTCAAAGTGTTGATGTGTTCTGGACCTGAGCTCGTATGTCAATTTTCTCTTATCTCACTATTACTTATATATAACAAATACAAATTAATCTGTTCTCATATTGTCAAAAAACTACTTAAAACAGGATACTAAAATAGAAAAAGAGTTGTTTTAATTGTTGCGGATTTACTACCTACATTTCAATAGGTAAGGTAAAGTAATGTCATAGGCAGTGCCTAGGAGGATGAGACAGGCTAGTTTTAAAAGTGAGCCAACTTGCACGTGTATAGAAATAAGTCTCAAGATATAGGTAAGTGTTCAGCTTTGTGCACCCATTGTGCTTAGATACAGCAATGTCCATCAGCACATGTTTTACAGTTTTAAGAAAGGTTTCTATTATATTTACCAGCCAAAAAATTTATTTCAAATATGATTGGATCTGAAGATTGTTGTTCAACACGCAAAGATGTGTGCAGAAAAACGACAACTTCCTAGCCTCTTGCATAAAAATAAAGATTTCTAAATTAACTTATTTGCTAGCATCACCTCTTAGCACCTTAGAACTACGCTTACAGCATTACAATTAAGTATTTAGTTTCTTATGAACTTTTTACAGTAAATTACTATAAAGTTCATGATTTTTCATAACTATATCAGTTTATTTGACTAAAAGCTACACCTTTGGTTCAGGCTCAACAACAATGGGAAACATGCGCAATTCAGTTAAGAAAGGTTTGTGTACTTATACTCGCACATCTAAGTTGACCAGAAATTCGCCTTTTTGAGAACAAGTTATTAACTCACCTGACAAGTACATGTTGTTTTTTGATTCTCCAATTCCTCTATCCTGCTGAGATTGCTGTTGATTTCTTGCTGCTGCTTTTTCCAGATGTAGGCAGCTAACAAAAAATGACTTATCACAGCCACAACAACACAGAACTTTACAAAAGAATTCAAGAGTGTACTTCTTGCATTGCCGCAACACGGTTTCAGCTTCTCATCATCCTTGATTTCTTGTTTCATAAAATTTGAGGTAGTAGTTACATCAACCATTTTAGCATCCATTAAGGCTCCAGCTGCTCTAAGCTTGCTGACAGGTAGACTGGATAAGTTGTTATGAAGCCAGTCAAAGATTTTTCGAGGTGCCTGGATGGGTTGTTCTTATCAGTAATTTCTTAGTATCTACATGTATACATATATTATTCAAAGTATGTCCGTATGTCGTATATCGGTCTGCATTTTGGCTATAGCTCTTATTAGAATAGCGTCGCTGGGCAACAATGCTGACGTAATGTCTTTGCCTACGAGCATTAGAAACTTACTAACTCACCTGGAGGAATTTTCCATTGGCAATGTGCCAGGCCATTTGGCAATGGCCTGCTACTTGCTGGAGAGTTGCCTGCTAGCAAGTGTTAGACAAATATCATCATTTATCATTGTTTATAAGCTGATTTTTAATACCCCGGCAACGCCGGGAAGCACAGCTAGTAATTTAATGATACTCATTTTTACTAAATTTATGATCAAGAGCAGCTGTGTGTCTGCAGCTGCTAGCTTTTGTTTATTTCACTCTGCCTCTCACTTTGATCATCGGTAGTCAGCTTATTACTCAGTTTTGGCTTTTACTGGGAGTTCGCAGGTTTTCACCACAGTACTAAAGTGCAAACAAGAGCCCATCAAATTCACTATGAGCATACCTGTAAATTTTCTTTATCGTCCGATTTTGTAGGAGAGAAAAGGTCATTTTTTTAATTTATATAAATGATTTGTTTTTCGCGAAAGTTGAGTTTGTTCTTTGTTTGTTTGTTTTTTTTTAATTTTATTGATTAGCATGAGAAATTTATGCCATTCTAACTCGAAACTAAATGTTGGACAGTTGTAACATTAATGACTCCCACCTGAACAAATGTACCGGGGTACCAATCAACTCCATTCATGATGAGGGCAATCCACAACCCTCCATGATGTTGAACCACCATTTACATAGAAGCTACAGTATATGCACACCCATACTATATCATATATCAAGAGACACTAAGTCTTTGCCTAAAACTCTACAGTACCTCATTTGTACAGTGTAGCTGCACAGCCAGTAATATAGCTCCTTCTACAGATTGTCAAATACAAGCGCTGATCCACATTAGACTTAATCACTGATCACTACTCTATTATGTTCTGAATTTGAACACTATATTTTATATTTGATCTACTGCTATGATTCCAGCTCTTTAATTAATAATTGGTAATAATTAGTTTAATTGTGCTGAATCTGTACTATTTCCTAAGCGATTTTTGATGTGATTTGTTAAGCATCCTCGCTCTTTTTTGTTGTTGAAGGTCACACTGATTTTGGATTTGTTGGGTCGGTTGGTGGTGTGCGGTTTACACCGCTAGTTATACTCGTGAAGGTTGCCACTTGGTAGTACAATCTGCACATTTTGCCCTTTGACTGCTTTGTCAGTGGGCTCAAGCTTTACACTTTCAGCAGCGGTTTTATCATGGTAGCTTCTGATCATTTAATGAGTGAACTGAGGAAATTTATTTTTGCATACCTAAAAGAATGATGGCACAATTTTAAATTGTAAGCATTTGGCAACAAGTTAACTTTAGTAACAAGTTTCAAACAGATATATGAAAAGAGCCAAGTGTTAATTTAGTTGAACCATTTTTTGAATTCATTTTAGAAATTTTAATGCGTCAAATAGCTGTTGCAGACCAACAAAATATGTGTTGGAGGATTGGAATGAGATACAGTAGACTCTCCTTTAACAAATATACCTCTTATAACATAAATTCTAAATGACATAAAAAATTTATGTGAAGTTTTTGCTTCCTACTACGTAAAAGATTCCATATAACGTAGGTTAAACGGCCAAGTTGGGCAAGTTTTCAAAATCTATTTGAATGTTAGTTTATCTCGCCGCACTTGCGGAAGAACAAAACGCCGTGAGTTGAACGTTATATCTAATATATAACTCTCGGGAGATTCTAGTCATCATAAGAGATTGTTACATGTGTCGGCAAAAAGGCAAACATTTTAGCTGCACAATTGTTCATAAATACGAAGGCGATCGATTAGTGCAAGTGTTACAGTATCAGTCTACCAGTTTTAGTGTTTTGAGTTAAGTTATTGTCGAAAAGTTTTTTTTCCTAACTTTGACTTTTTGATAGTGATAGACGAAGAACAGGTAAAACTGCTTTTTATAGTAAAAAGATTTTGTTGTTTTGCCTTATTGTAAACCTACTAAATATTTGTTATTAGTTTGACTTTGCTGAATAGACTTTGCTGTTCAGAAAAATAAGCAAATCATTGTAAATGAATGTCAAAAATGTGCAGTCCCTATCAACTTGTTGTAAGTTTACCGCAATCATGGTTTATAAAATCAGTGAGATTGATCATAAAAGAAGAAAAGTTGGTGATGCAAACCAATAGTTCTGCAGTTATGTTACAGCCCACAAATTAGAAGAGTTAAGTCGAGTTTTTTTTGCATGGCCAATGAGATGAGTTTGGAAAGATCTTGGAATGGATTAAGCAGTTTACATGTATTTTACTGCTCTTATAACGTAAATTTCTAACAACGTGAACGTTTCTGGACTATTTACGTTTTAGAAGTGTCTACTCTAAAAGCATTTTATATGAGCAGTATTTTGCTGATTCTAAAACATGATTTTTGACCTTTTTTGGAGGAGCCACTGATGCTGCAACTACAGAGCATAAGGTAATTTATCTCAGTGCTTCACTGTAACTTTTGATGTTCAAACCGCAGTTGTTACGCCCCATGACCCTTCTGTATTTCATCAGAGATGCAAGTTGGTACCCTCTCGTAAGAATCACCTGACTCTGAATCATTAGATAGTGGGAAATCTGGTCTAATGTCTTAATCTGCTTTTGATAAAATAATCTAGTCAACTCACTAACTATGCTGATGCTACTCCATTGATCCATGCTAACAGCACTCATGGTAATGCTTAGGTGTGCAATTCTTCACCGCTTCATTTCTACTGATATGTTTTTACATTCCTGGTTTGTTTTCCAAAAACAGACTCCTACACTTACTTTTTGAAGACCCTTGTTTATGCAACTTGACTTGGAAGATTGTATAAAGTACATAATACCTTGTTGGTAACAAAATAACACATTTATCCTTAACCAAATAGCTTTGTTAGAAAACTATACTTTGCTTTCTTCTATTACCAAAAAAGCTCTGCAAGTAACAGCTGCCAAGCTTACACATTCAGCCCAATAATAGTTTTCAAGCATATGTATCTGATAGAGACAGTCAGATTTATAAAGTTTAATACACAGTTGAATGTTGGATTCTTAATCATAAGTTAAATTTGATTCAGATCGAATGGCAGGGTCACTAACTAAACCTAATTTAACTAGCCTTATAGACTTGTCAATTATATATTCTACTTATGTTTGAGTGACTTGCAAACTGTTCAACGATACGGTAGTATGAGGCTATAACCAGAAAACCACCAATGCATAAAAAGGATCATAATGCCAGATGGGCATGGTGTTGTGGAATGTGATCCACCTAGAGCTGAGCCTAGGGATGAGCTAAGCCGAGCTGGGCTGTGCTCAGTCATGCGGAATAACAATGTGGAAAGAGCCGAGCCGAGCTAAAACCGAGCCAAAGCCAAGCCAAAGTCGAGCTAAAGCCGAGCTAAAACCGAGCTAAAACCGAGCCGAAGCTGAGTCGAAGCCGAGCCGAAGCCGAGCCGAAGCCGAGCCGAAGCCGAGCCGAAGCCGAGCCGGAGCCGAGCCGAAGCCGAGCCGAAGCCGAGCCGAAGCCGAGCCGAAGCCGAGCCGAAGCCGAGCCGAAGCCGAGCCGAAGCCGAGCCGAAGCCGAGCCGAAGCCGAGCCGAAGCCGAGCCGAAGCCGAGCCGAAGCCGAGCCGAAGCCGAGCCGAAGCCGAGCCGAAGCCGAGCCGAAGCCGAGCCGAAGCCGAGCCGAAGTCGAGCCGAAGCCGAGCCGAAGCCGAGCCGAAGCCGAGCCGAAGCCGAGCCGAAGCCGAGCCGAAGCCGAGCCGAAGCCGAGCCGAAGCCGAGCCGAAACCGAGCCGAAGCCGAGCCGAAGCCGAGCCGAAGCCGAGCCGAAGCCGAGCCGAAGCCGAGCCGAAGCCGAGCCGAAGCCGAGCCGAAGCCGAGCCGAAGCCGAGCCGAAGCCGAGCCGAAGCCGAGCCGAAGCCGAGCCGAAGCCGAGCCGAAGCCGAGCCGAAGCCGAGCCGAAGCCGAGCCGAAGCCGAGCCGAAGCCGAGCCGAAGCCGAGCCGAAGCCGAGCCGAAGCCGAGCCGATGCCGAATCGAAGCCGAATCGAAGCCGAACCGAAGCCGAACCGAAGCCGAACCGAAGCCGAACCGAAGCCGAACCGAAGCCGAGCCGAAGCCGAGCCGAAGCCGAATCGAAGCCGAACCGAAGCCGAGCCGAAGCCTAGCCAAAACCGAGCCAAAGCCGAGCCAAGCTGAGCCGAGTCTAGTCTAATCAAGTGGAACAAGCGGCGTGCTACCTGTTATATAAGCCTGAACATTTGTGTTGGAAAGCATAGCTGTTCTGGGCCTGTTCATTGCATGTGCTCTGTTATTCTCGTACTTTTATGAACTAAGTAGAAATACATGTATAAACTTATGCATCAAGCTTTATACTGGTGGAGTAAGTAAGGGTGGCACAAAACCTTTACAATATGAAGTAGTCACTCCGTGTTTATGATATATGATCATAGAAAATGGCCTTATCTTGCTTAATTAATTACAGTAGACGCTCCTACAGCGTAAGTAAGCCACTCCAGGAACGTTTACGCAATAGAGATTTTAAGTTATTTGAACAGTAAAATACAAGTTAATTGCTTAATCCGTTTTAAAATCTTTTCATGCTCACCCTTTTGGCCATGCAAAAACCAAAAAACTAAACTTCTTTTTTTAGTTTGTATCGTAATTGTAATATTATTAGCTTACATCGACAAGTTGTTTCTATTTTCTGATCAATTTTACTGGTTTTATGGACAATGATTGAATAATTATTTTTACAGTAAGTTGATGGACAGCATACATATTCAACTCATTTTCAACTATTGGTTCATTTTTTTTAAACGAAGTTTATTCGGTAGAGTAAAACTAATAACAAATTTGTTTGTAGTATAGAGCAAAGATTTTGCATAACTCTTTCTACGTTATCAAAATTTACGTCATAGAAGGTATACGTTATAATATCGTCTACTGTATTTGATGAAATTTTGCTGGTTTTTATTGTTATATTGGTTTGCTCATTTCATATTACCATTATACTTTTTCTTGTTGGCAAGACTTTCAAGTTGCCTACTTTATGTACTTCACCTTATACCATTAAAACACTTTGAGATAGAGCGTGTTTGGCTCAGTATTTTTTTCTATGAAGAACCTAAACAAAAACTTCAATCTCGATAAAAGGGATAACAGAGTTTTCCTGCCCTTCCTTGAAAAGCCTGATTTCTTATTGCTCCATCTTTTTCTTACCAATAGTTTACAAGCTCATGCAGTTATATCTTATGCAATCAATCTCATGGCTGCTGCTGTACTTATAGACATTACCAAACAATTATAGGAAGGTTTTAACATGTCTAGTAACCATTTTTTTAGTACTTTAGATGTCTCTGATTCTCAGTTATGCGATACATTTAAAATAGGTGTTGGTCAAAATGTGGACAGCTCATATCCTATACCACTACCATTAAGAGGTAGCAGGCTGCCTCCTTTCCTTTAGCAGGTCACGACTGTTTTGACCTTTCTGAGGTTAAGGTCGAGCCGAAGTATATAGGAAATATGACGTAATCTTTAGTTGGTTATCAAGTCAAGTCACACATACAGAGGTTTGTGATGACCTCTTTGCCAATTGTCTTAGAACTTGTATTTCTCCACATGGCCAAAGTAGAAAAATTTACCGTGGTAGTGGAACCAAATGTGCCAGAGCAGGTAATGAACTGGTAATAAATTTAAATTCAATGAAAGAACATGCAAAGAAAAGGTTAATAAAAAAGCAAGCTTCGAGTTTGTATTCCATAGTCCTTAAGCCTTACATATAAGTGACATCTAGTAAAGACAAGTGTGATGTAACAGTTCATAAGGCAAGGAGTAGAGAACAGGCGAGAACAACATGCATGTATTAATTAACTATCCCATTCATTTTATTCAGGTATTTTAATATTTCCTTTATGGCTAAACTTTTTAAATGCTTTAACAATTATTGTAAAAAAAACACAAAAGATCAGTTTTGATTTTTACCAAACTAGCAGATAATGTATATTCTGCCACAAAAAATCTTTGTTGTCAGTAGCATAGACATTTCACTGCGTAAAATTCTCCAAATTATTTGGATTATATAACTTTTAAAAAAGTGTTAGTTATAATGATTAACATTTCAATATATCTTTTGAAGTGATATAAGCTAATAGATTTACTATTAGCTGGCTGCATCTCAAATAACAAACCTTTCTATTGTGTCAAGTACCTGTGCTCCATGAGAGTGTCCAAAGCGTTTATCTCTCTCTCTCCAAAAAGTTACACTATTTAGTGTTAATCTTGATGGACGCTGCAAGGCACTCACAGCTAGATACAATACCAAAGATTCTTTCGGTGAAGGAGTTGTCCCATTATCTTGACAGGTTTGGGCAACCCCGGTAAAAGACTTATTCAAACATTCAAGTAACCTGAGCTTAGTTATTAACTAGAAAGTCAAAGAGTTAAAATTGGATTCTGCTCTAAAGCTAATTCTTGCAATAAATTAAATAAAATAGGATGGTTTTTAATAGATTACCTAGGTTTGACAGACAAACAAAGAGACTTTAAACAAACCTACACTGTCTACCTGCAAAACTCTGAAGTAAAACGAAGGGAGTGTTAGAAATATCTAAGAAAAGTTAATATGAATAATAGAGAAACCTTTCTTGCTGTATCTTGGTCAGTGTTTTACATATGACATTTAAAAGGGTTTGCAATGCAACTTGTTGCACCAAACAACTAGCCTCATGGTTTTAACAAACACTAATATATGAGGAACTGTCTGTAATGGTAGGTAAGGCTAAAAACTCAATGCTTTATAAGTGGTCTAGATTACTAGCTGAAAGATAAGCCTTGCTTCTATTACTGCCATTAAATTTTTTTTAACTTTCACTTCAATTAAAGACAATTATCAAACTAATGAATTGAATACCAACTTGAATATTGGATCACTCATGAACAATAAACATTTACTGGTGTAGCAAGATTCTAGTGCAAGGTGCATTGATCTAGAAATAATTGCAACTTTTTAAACTTATTGAATACGTTAAAGCCCTAGTTTGTTGCTTGTATGAAACTGTATCACAATATTAATATTTACTATAATAAAAACTATGTCTGCCCACCCATCCACCTGTTCAAAGCCATATTTAGATGTTGACAAAAAGATTGCATCATACGGGATTCAAACTCACTACCTTCAACTTTGTAGACGCTAGCATGGACACGAATCAACCGCTTTTATGCATTTTGAAATGATTGTGAAAATAGTCAGTACACCTGACAATCTCTCACCAAACACTGGATTGCTTAAGTTACTAGTTAAGGTATTAATCTGAAAATTATTATTTTAATATGACTTATTGTAAGTGCCCAAAACATCTACACATAAAGCATTTTGAAATGATTGTGAAAATAGTATTTTATTTTCATTTTATTTTAATATCATTTTATTTTCACAAGTCTTTAGCGGTTCTACAGTAGTTACAACAAAGTCATAGGTTTTCAGGCCTGACACGTGGCGTAAAAGTGTCGATGCTATCATTGGCCAATCAAAATTTCTGAGTTCATCATCAGCAGGTTGCAAATTTATTTTGGAATGACATCATCAGAATGATTGCGCATCTCTATACTACTAATTTTTTTTACCAAATAAGCAAGTCAAGGTAATGTTTGTAAATGAAATATTTTTATACCACCTTATTCATTGTAACTGTTTAAAAATGTTCAGCTGGTTGTGACATTCCATTTTTTAAATTGCTTACTTGATGCAAAGATTGCCATTTGGTATTTAAATTTTTAATTTTTTTTAATTGCAAGTTTTTTATTTTAAAGAAATGAACATGTTTTACCTTCACGCTTTTTTGTTTAAATAACCAGGATATTTTGGTTGCTAAGATGTAATAGTTTCATGGCAATGCAAAAACAAGTCGCAATATAAGTTTGTCTAAGTTATGCTTAGGAAAAACCAGGTGTAAATAGAGTTGACAGACACCATAAAAACTGTGAATTGTACATTTTACGCAAAACTGCAAATTCATGTTGAAAAGAGGAAAGGTTGTTTGTATTTGCATTTTATTTCACAAACTTAGTTTTAGCTAGAAGTATGTTTCGATAGAAAGATCTCAAAGCAGTAAAGTTTTTTTTCGTGTTCTTTTTGATAATCTTATGTAGAAGCAGCCTTTAACTGTTGGTTTTAGTTCCTTTAACTTTCTTTGGATCTTCTGAGATAAGTTCACTCTACAACATCAGTTACTCTAGTGCATGTTTGCTGCTAGTTAATCGAGTTAGAATATTTGCGATAGTTTATAACATGCTTGAAATATCAATACCACTATAGGAATCGTATTTTCGCTTATTTCGAAGTAATGTCTATTTTTCGTCATCTGTAACTTGCATTAAAAGATGACTGTTTTCATTTTTATAAAATGAATACAGCCATTAAAACTAATATGCATTAATTATAGTTGGTAGTGTGCTAATGTGTTATGCCAATCAAATAGCTGAAAATCCCCGAAACCGCGAAATAGGTCAATCAACCAGCTAATCAAACAACAGAATATGCTAATCAGATAGCAGAGTAAGCCAATCAGATAACAAATTAGACCAATAAAATAACAGAATAGGCCAATAAAATAACAGAATAGGTCAATAAAATAACAGAATAGGTCAATCAGATAACAGAATACGGTAATCAGATAACAGATTAGACCTATTAAATAACATAATATGCCATTATCTTAAGTTAAATTATTATGATATTACTGCAACAACTTTTCATACCAGATAGACTCCAAAATTATTACTAATAGCGTTCTCAAATAATACAGGGTTTTAATTTGCTTTTAAACTTCTCAAAAGTTTAAATTTTCGGTTTTGCATTTCTAAATGACGCTGGGTCAGGTCATTTACAATTAAAATCTGCTGCAATTTTTATAAATTGTTTCACAAAGTTATCACAGCAAATATATGACAAAGAGTAAGTAGTTCTATAGCTCTCTATAGAATTTATCAATCTATTGAAATCTATAGAACCTATAGATTTCAATAGAAGTAGTTCTATTGCATCTGTAAGTAGCTCTAGTGAATGACCGTTTCTAGCAGTGTCTGTTTTCTTCAGGATATTTTATAAAAATCTTGAATTTTAATAACATGTTACCCAGTGGCACATTGTTCAAAATATTTCACAATCAAAAGCATCTTCAACAATCTGTTCTCCATAGCTGTGAACTAGCTTAAAGTAATAATAAAAACCATTTTCAAATGTCTGCTAAGTTAAGCTGCCCACCAGAAGAATTATTTAGAAAACTAGAATCTGGCAACCGACCAGAACAGATATCAGGTAAAACTGGTGACATTTCTTTTGAAAGCTTTTTCTGAGCTTGTCAGTGCTGGCCTCAAATTTCAGAACTATCCATAACTTTTAAGTTTTGCAAGTAAGTAAAAGTTGTTTTAAAACAATAATCAGTCTTTATGAGCGCTTTAATTTCCAACTACAATTATCTGATACCAGTATTGCTTGAGATTTATTTCATTTTAACGCAAATTGCTACACTTTTTAAACTACAGCCATTCCTTGAGGTAATTGTCTTAACACATACGAAGGCGTTTCATTGAGTTTCAAAATGGATAGATGTTGATGATGGTGTTTTTATATGAAATACAAAAGTTCTAAGATTACCAAATGAGCCTGACATTGCTCGACCTTCTTTTACACATTAAATAAGCCGTAGCGAGTCTGTTCCTGCAATCCTTGCCTTAAGCAAGAATTTCTTAGGATCACGGAACAACACTCTTATTATAGCAAAGTTTTTTTGCAGCACTGGAAGGCTGTCAGGGTAGTGTGATTAATAAAGCCTTACTCCTCGAAACTAAGTGTTACAAATTTTAGTTTCTCATATAGCTTTTTGTGAAGTTTATTTTTTATTATTTATTTGTTTATTATTTTTTCTTATTAGTTTTTTTTCTAAGTGAAGGACGATTAGCAAGCGACATTACAAAACAATGAGAGCTTCATAAGTACAGCAGATTATCTGATTATCAGACTATCTGATTGTATATAGATTAGCAATCAGTCGTAAGACTTCTATAGCAAACTATGATCTTTATTGCTAGCCAGGTCCAAGTCCCCGTTTGTAAATTAGAAATGCCAGAGACTAAATAGTTTTGATATCACAGAACAACCTGTTCAAGCATAAATCCTCAAAGTTTCTATGTAATGCATCTAGTTGGCATTCATCCACATTATTTTGGTAAAAAAAATTGCAAAAAGTTAAGGTTTAAACACAATAAAAGGTTTTTGGGAATTTTTAAGAGTGACATCATTCAAATAAGAGTAACGTTCAGTAGTTAAGCCTTAGCGGTACTCATTAATTACATGTATATAATAGTCTGTCAATTAGTTAATGTGTGAAAACCACTCATCGCGTGCTCTTTAACCACAAATAAAAAACTCTTTAAAAAGATATCTCATTCACTTTTTCGTAAAATTAGAGACTTGAAAGTATTTAAAACCTGGAAAAAAAAACATTTTTTCACTGAATTTCTTTCACTAGTTCTTTTTTCGTTTAATTCCTTGCTCACACAAAGAATTAGACGACTTCTAGTTATGAGATTACTGAGACACTTGACTAATGAAAGAGAGGCCAGAGGAGTGACTTTAAGGGAGCTAGAAAAGCCTAGCTAATCTTTCGCATTAGCTCAGGATATGCTGGCCTAGTTCCTATAATTCCTCCCTAATGCCCTAACCTATTTAGCATAGAAATCGCTTATTGACGAGTTTCTTATAACAAATTACCATTGTTAAACAAGGACTACCTAGATTAAAAATCAAAGAATACTATAAATTGATCTACAGAAAAATAGTAATTTGGATTAAGTTAACATTTGCTATCACTATAATACAAGGTTTGATAGTCTCTATGAAAAAGCAGTCACAAACGATTTGGTTTACATTGTGTAACTTTGATTGCATTTAACTGAGTGCTCGGTTGTATTTCACTGAGTAACTACGCATTATCAATGCAGTCACAATAAATATGTTAAGTCTTACTCTTGGTTTTTTCAACTCATCAGCAATAGCATCTTGCTTTAACTTGGAAAGAATTCCTAAAGAATTTAGGACTTTTGTGATGAGAGCTTTTGGTAGATCTAATATCCAAGGCAGTTTCTTAGCAACTTTTCTACAAAGATTCACAAAAGATTCATTAAGTTGCAAATTCTCACCGTTCAATTGGACATTCTATAATAGCAAACCTGTTGGGAGCCAATCAGATTGGCCATTTTATAATAGAAAAGTTGCTGTAAGCCAATCCCATATCAGTTTTAACAGTAAGTTGCCTATAATAATAGGCCTTCTTTATTTTATTACCAAGTAAATGGAAATTATGTTTATAGGCAAATTTAAATTTGCATGCTACAAATTACAAGCATGTAAAAAATTTTAATGACAAAATGTGACTTGTTTTTAGGAAGTAGTTTGATTTGTTTTCAAAATGCTGCATTAGTTTGTTTGTTGTAAAAGCTATGATTGGCCCGCAATAACACAAAAATAGTTTAATTTTTTAATCTAGCCAATTAAAAAATGTAGATCATTGTGCCCCTAGTTTTGGAATACTCTCCCTTTTATGCCTAAGTACATGTACAAGATATCATATAAAGCAAAGCACTGAATAGATTTGCCGCAAGCTGTTAATAGTTTACCAAATTTGATAAAATTAAATATACTTAAATATAAAATGCAACATTTTACTCACTTAGCTACTTCCAATGAGCTTTGGTCAGCGGTACAGTAGCAAGGTAGCTGATTAGTCGATGTTTTTAGCGAAGCACAGCTTTTACTTTGAAGGTTGTGAATTTCAATTTTCTCAGCAATAGCAGCTTGACCAATCTCGACATTAGTAATGCTAGTGGGTGCGGGTGAGTTGATCTGCTGAGGTTCTGCAGGTGTTGTAGCTGTGTATAACTTAACAAACTCAGCTTCTACTACTGGTTCAGATAAAGTTTGGGGCTCTTTGATAGTAGTGGGGCCTGGCAACTCGTCACTGTTATTTATAAGCCTAAATATGTGAACAGAAAATATTGGTAAATAAATGCAGCACTTCACTTGAATAAAGTGAGTTGAAAGGGATATTAATGCCATCTTGAAACCAATTGAAAACCAAAGGCTTAAGGTGGGGACATGTTTGAAACTACGATAGAATGTTGTGCATGTGGGGGCAACAACAGCTTGAACGCCTCTTTAAAATTACTCACCTAACGCTAAGTAAAAATATAACCAAAATTATACCTTATTGTACTTACTTTTTTCTAACTTATGTATGTCTTTATGATTTTAAAAATAATTGATCAATTCTAATTGTCTTTAAAATATTGAACGTTTTTGAAATTATGGTTATCTCTAGTGTGGTGGAACACAAGATTTCCATCACCTTTTGTACAGTTTCTATCCGGAGTTATGTTCCCTTTCTTTCTTTTGTTAGCCACGCCCCTAAGAGAGGCTGGTCTTATCATCTAATTTGCATAATTTCATGTACATAAGGCAGGGTCTCAGCCCTTTGTAGTTGTTCAATACATGCAGTGCAATTGAGTCATACTCTTTCTGCTACCTTAAGCGATACCAGAACCACCCCGGCATATAGCTATCTCCAAAGACCTGGTCTATGGACTGTGCTGTGGGGATAGACTCATAAAAACACTGTCGACCCCTGTCGACCCTGTCGACCTCGTCGACCTCCGGTCGACCTTGTCGACCTAGTATAAAACCTCTTTGGTGCAATCCCTTGTGTGAGGTAGTTAATGTTGACCGGTGGAGTAAGCCGACCTAGTCGCCTCTGCGTGTTGGTCACGGGAAACCAGCACACAGCCCCTGTGAAGGGTGAATGCTGACCGGTAGAGTAAGCCGACCTAGTCGCCTCTACGTGTTGGTCGCAGGAACCAACACACTGGTGGCAGCGGTGGGATTAGACTGCTGTAAAAGGGACTTCTAAGACAACCTTTGTAACCATGCCAAGCAGCCGACGGAATGCTACCAGACATCTGGCTGAGGCAGAGCTACAACAGGTCGACCAGATTGGTCAGATGACAGAGGCTATTACTAGAGCCTTACAAATGCCTAGGAGGGAGGCTAGCTTCAAGCCACCGAAATTCGATGGGAGTGAAGATGTGGAACTATTCATCTCCCAGTTCGAAGAGGTTGTAGAAGCTAATGAGTGGAATGAGAAGGCCACTCTCCTCCACCTGCGTGAGACATTGAAAGAGGGGCCAGAGGTTGAAGTCGAGGAGATTCACCCGCCTCCATCTTCTCGGCCTTACGCACAAAGTACGGGCTCTCCCCGAGAGAGGCTAAGAGTAGGCTCCACCTCAAGAGGGAGCCAAAGACTAGCCTCCAAGAACACGCAACGGAGATGGAGCGTCTAGTGAAGATAGCATACGCTGACCTTCCGGACTCTTACCAAGCTAACATGGCCATGGATGCGTTTTCCCTGACTCTAGGAAACACGCACCTCCAACGCCATCTTTTGGCAGTAAGAGCCCAGAGCTTAGAGGAAGCGGTGCAGGCAGGGAATGAGTTCCTGCAAATTCAGCCCACTCTTCCTCGGCCTGGTGCTCGACCCCTAGTAATGACAGTGGAGAAGGAGGAGACTACCCCTGCTACAGTCGCCCCCATCCACTCGGATCCCCCATCAGCCACCCTGAATGACGTCCTACTGGCTATAAAAGGGCTAACAGATGGACTAAAAGAAGGAAACCGATTGGGGCAACGAGGAGCGGAGAAAAAGGAACCTAACTGTTGGGGCTGCGGCCAGACAGGGCACGTACAGCGCCGGTGCCCTCAAGCTATCCAAAGACAACCACCTCAAGCCACGAGGTCGGGAAACGGTTCCCATCTACAGCAGTAGGGAGAAGTGCTGACTGTGGATCTACTATACCAATGCAAGACCAGTGGCAACGGCCACGATGGACTAGGCGACACAGGCTCCCCCCCTGGTCGCCACCGGTCCCCTTGCATAACCAGTATCAGCCCTTACCTGAGTGTGCAGGTCTCCCACCCTCAGAAACCAAGGAAGAAACATACGTCTGGCCAAAGCCGTCTCGGCCTTCCAAAAAAGGCCCCCAGAGAATGAGCGAAGCCGGACGAACTCATGGAGATGAATTGTGGAAGCCACATAATAGCAGCTATTTCTTGCCAGGTCACATCGGAGGGCAGCCCGTCCAGTTTCTCGTGGACACCGGATGCACGTCTAATCTGTTGGGACGGCATGTTTTTGAGCGCTTACCCAAGGATGTCAAGAGCCGATTAGAGGTTCGAGAAGACTATGGGCGGATGGCAGATGGTACACGGCTGCAATTTCACGGACTCATCACTCTCCCAGTCAGAGTCAGGAGTGTCCAAGTCACTGTATCTTTAGTGGTGTGTGCCCTGAAGGAGGATGCCATCCTGGGCATGCCATTCTTGGTCGACCACCACTGTGAGATGAATTTTCAGCAACCCAAGTTGGTGTTAAATGGGCAGAAATTGACTTGCACTGACAGAGAGGGTCGACCCCTGACAAGTGGAGTTCAGGTAATGCGAGCCACAACGCTTCCTCCTCGAGCCGAGGTCCTAGTTGCTGGGCGTCTCACGTCCTCATCCTATCAGCCAGTAGGGCTAATCAAAGGAGTAAGAAGCAGTTATATGGTGGCCACCAGCCTACATCAACCCGGTACAAAGGGGAGAGTGGCCATCCGCTGTATGAATCCTACCGACCATCCAGTCCGCGTGACGGCAGGGACGATTGTGGGACAATACACTGGAGTAGGGCCGGACAAAATAGGGGTTCTCTAGACAGCAAAGGAGGATGTCGAGACTCCTAAGGAACATCCCCCTTCTCTTTCAGGTGTGCCCCCCCCCCCTCCACATGCAGGACTTGCTCCAACAAGCGGCGCCGCATTGCTCATCCCCTACCGAGCACAGAAGGATGGAAGACCTTTTGGTTCGTTATGCGGATGTGTTCAGCCAAGGAAGCGAAGACGTGGGGCGTACCACTCTTGTACAACATGAAATTCCCCTTCTTCCAGAGGCACAACCCATCCGTCAACCCCCATATCGGGTAGGACATGAGAAAGAAGCCGAAATCGAGCGACAGGTTTCAGCTCTTGAGAAACAAGGCATGATTGAGCCCGCTCACGGGGCCTGGAGCTCTCCGGTGGTCTTGGTGAGGAAGAAGGACGGGGCGTGGCGATTATGTGTGGACTATAGAAAGCTCAATAGTGTCACTCGCCAGGACGCCTACCCCCTTTCCCGGATCGACGAGAGTTTAGATGCCTTGTCCGGCAGCAAGTTTTTCAGTACCCTGGATATGATGAGCGGGTATTGGCAGGTACCTCTCTCTGCTGAGGCCCAGGAATGGTCAGCATTCACCACACGCAGTGGATTATGGAGATGGAAGGTGCTCCCCTTTGGGCTGACCTCCGCTCCGGCTACCTTCCAGCGGCTAATGGAACGCGTCCTCCAAGGGCTACACTGGAAAACTTTGCTGCTATACCTAGACGACATCATCGTCATGTCGGCAGACTTCTCTAGTCATGTAGCTAGGCTGGCAGAGGTGTTGGAACGATTGAGGCAGGCAGGATTAAAATTGAAGCCCTCTAAATGCAGTCTGTTCCAGACCCAAGTCAAGTACCTGGGCCACATAGTCAGCGACACTGGAGTGGCTACCGACCCTGAGAAGATTCAGGCCATCAGTGAATGGGCAGCACCACAGGATGTGACTCAATTAAGATCGTACTTGGGTACCACTGGGTACTACCACCGATACGTACCTGACTACGCCTCGATTGCCAAACCTCTCACCCTGTTGACAAGCGAGGGGGTCCCCTGGAAGTGGGGAGAAGATGAACAGGAAGCTTTCCTTAAGCTCAAGTGGTCACTGACGCACGCTCCAGTACTGGCATATCCTGATCCCTCTTTACCCTACGTACTCGATACTGATGCTAGTAACGTAGGGACCGGAGCTGTGTTATCCCAGGTCCAGCAAGGCAAGGAGCGACCTATAGCCTACTATAGCAAGACCCTCTCCCCCGCCGAACGCAACTACTGCGTGACGAGAAGAGAGCTGCTGGCAGTCGTGCTAGCTGTCCGACATTTCCGGCCATACCTATATGGCAGAGAGTTTACCATCCGGACAGATCATGCCTTCTTGGTTTGGCTGCACCGGAGAAAGGAACCTTCTTGCCAGGTGGCCCGGTGGCTGGAGAGCCTAGCCGAGCACAAATATCGAATCATCCATCGAAAAGGCGTTAAGCACGGTAACGCCGATGGGTTGAGTCGACAACAGTGCATCGACTGCCGGCAGTGTGCTGCCATTGAGAAGCGGGATCGGGGGCCAACTAGGTCACAAGTGTGTGACTCTCTAGTACCCCCAGGGACTAATTGGGAAACTACCGTACCAGTGGACCAAGTTTCAGTACAGCCACCAAGAGGTACAGGAGGACCCAGTCCTAGCGCCCACCAGTTGGACGAAGACGAATGGCCTCGACTACCCAGCAGCAGACATACATCAGGGCCCAGCCTCCCGACTCCCACACCAGCCAGCCTAGTTCCAGTACGGCTGCCATGCGGTGCGGGGTCACCCAGAGTGTTGGACAACCTCCTCAGAAAGTCTCAAAAGCCTCGGTTACGGGCCATCAAGGTGGCAGGTGAGCCAGGACTCGTTGTGGAGACAGACCAAGTTGCAGTACGATCAGACGCTAGAGCCACGAGTTCAGATCTCTCACCGCCAGCTGCCCCAAAGGTCCCAGAATTGTTGACAGTAGTACAAACCTCACTAGATGAAGTACGAGCATTGCAACAGAGACCCGCTACCGACCTAGGGATAGTTTACCAGGCCGTCAGGAACCGGAAAAAGGTCGAAGAGGCAGTATTGCAAGTAGGCAGCTCCGAGTTGCAGCGGTTGGCCCGGATGTTCCATCAGCTCCAGATTGACGAATCAGGTGTATTGACCCTTCATCTCATTCAGAATGGGCGAGAAAGGGTGGTGGTGGTATGCCCCCAAACTCTGCGACAGGAGATCCTGTGGAAGGCCCACGAACAAACTCACTGCGGTGTGGAAAGGACCCTGAAGCGCGTCCAGTTGGATTGGTACTGGCCGGGCATGACTGGAGATATCAGGAGGGCAGTTCTCTCCTGTGAAGTTTGCCAGCGGGCTAAGACGGGAAAGGCCCGGACCTCCAAGAATCGACAACGGTTGTACGCTGGGAAGCCATGGCAACGTCTAGCAGTAGATTTAGTGGGACCCCTACCTCCGACACCTCGAGGAAATAGCTGGGTGTTGGTACTCACTGACCATTTCACTTGGTGGTCGGATGCCTTGGCTATCCCTGACGCTACAGCTCCAACGGTGGCCCAAGTTTTGGATGAAAGAGTATTCAGTTACTTCGGTCTGCCCGAAATTATCCACACCGACCAGGGGAGCCAATTCGAGTCCTCTTTGCTTCAAGAGCTATGTGACTTGTGGGGAGTCGACAAATCTAGGACCACTCCGTACCACCCCGAAGGAAATGGTGTGGTTGAAAGAAACAATCGAGTATTGGGTGACTCCCTACGAGCACTTTTACTGGGCAGAGGACAAGAGGACTGGGATCAACTATTGCCACAGATCATGCGGACGCTGCGAGGGCTACCGCACTCCGCCACTAAGGAAACACCCAATTATTTGATGTTGGGTCGAGAGCTTCGTCTTCCTGACCAATTGCTGCATGGAAATAGGTTGGAATCATTTACGAGCACACACTAGTATGTCCAGACTGTTCACGACCGGTTGATACAAGCTCATATTCTCCTCCGAGATAGACAGAAGGAAATTGTATCAACCGATGTGAGAGAGCCTCCGCTGTTCAATGAGGTTGACCTCGTATGGTTGCTAAGCAAGCGGCGAAGAAAAGGGTAAAATCCGAAATTAGCGGCCAAGTATGTGGGGCCCTATCGCGTACTAAGGAGTCACGAAAATCATACGTACGAAGTAGAAAGATATGGACAGCGATCCACTCAGGCCGAAGGAAGATTAAGGCTCTGTCGCCCTAGCTCTGTGCAACAAGGTCGAGCTCCAACTGAAGTCGAACTTGCCCGACGTCCCAACATGAGAGGTTATCCCTGGAGACGAGTATCACAGAAAAACAATAATCCAGATGCTGTTATTTCCGAATCACTTCTGCCTAGTCGATTAATAGATTTACCAATACCACAATCGCCAGGAAGATTGGAACCACCTCGGCTCCCCAGCGAAGATTTTTTGGTCTCTCCAAGTGAACACAACTCTGACTCGAGGGCTGGCCTCGACACTGGCTGCGAATTGGCGACCGAAGAAGCAAGAGCTATGGGGAATGAAGGAGTCCAGGCTAGTACCACTGGGACCGGAAACACCACGCGGCCCCAACGAATAAGAAAGCCCCCTGCGTATCTAGCAGATTACGACACAAGTACTGTTCAATCAGGAGAGGCCAGAAGGGGTCAAGGCCGAAGGACAACCATTTTGGAAAGTAAAGAAAGCCCTCTCACTGTTTGTTACCAGCTCGACACGCACGCATACGCACACTTACACCCTCCAGCCATGGAAGTGATTAGAGAAACCATCAAGGAAGCTTCCCCAATTACCGGAGCTCTACCCTTGCTGTCAGAGCTGGTAATTCCGTTAGAGCTGCACCCTGCTCCCAATGAGACGTTAGACGGTATAGACTCCGACACGACAAAGGAAGATTTTTCTCCGAGTTCTCGAATACCGACCAAGTGGGTCTCGGAGGAGACGACAGGAAAAATAATGAAGCTGTGTGAGGAAGACGGTGCCCACTGCCCTTTATGCCATCAGTCTTTTTCCACCCCCCAAAGGCGTCGGATCCATATCTCACAACACTTCACGAGGTTCTTCTGCAAATGTGGAAGAAACTCTACTTCAAGAGATACGATAGCCAAACACCAATCGAGAATGAAGGGCCTGGAGAACCGGAAAAATCACGGCGGAGGGGGTATCAGGATCTACGAGGTCGACCGCGCCAGTTATCCCGCATGGATAAGGAGGGTCGAATTAATCAATCCACCGGCCTTCGAGAAGCCTATGCCTCATGGTCCGGTTAAGATAAAGCCCCCTGTGAGGAGAGGACAACAGGCACCTTTTTCCTCTCCCCCGAAGGAAAAGCGGGTGGATCGGAAGTGGAGTCCGCTCAAGAAAGGGAAGCCCATACCTGCTCCCAGGAAGTCGCTAACGACGGTGGGAAGCATCCAAAGTCGACTGGGGGACGTCCGACCCCGTGCCACAGTAGACGCCCTCCGAGAGGAGGCCTCCAGCCTCAGACGAACGGCCCGCCGCCTGGAAGAGCTGGCTAACCAGATGTCGACTAAGTGAAAGCTTACGATACAGATTCCGTTAAAACATTGACTATTCCTAGAAACCATTATTTACACATCTTTTATCTTGTAGTATATTCTAGCTCATTTGTGTTCTTTTTTTTATTATTTTATTTTATCTTTTTGTTTGTTTTTTTTGTTGTTATAGCCGATTGCCGTCTATAGGGGCGACGTGTGTGGTGGAACACAAGATTTCCATCCCCTCTTGTACAGTTTCTATCCGGAGTTACGTTCCCTTTCTTTCTTTTGTTAGCCACGCCCCTAAGAGAGGCTGGTCTTATCATCTAATTTGCATAATTTCATGTACATAAGGCAGGGTCTCGGTCCTTTGTAGTTGTTCAATACATGCAGTGCAATTGAATCATACTCTTTCTGCTACCTTAAGCGATACCAGAACCACCCCGGCATATAGCTATCTCCAAAGACCTGGTCTATGGACTGTGCTGTGGGGATAGACTCATAAAAACACTGTCGACCCCTGTCGACCCTGTCGACCTCGTCGACCTCCGGTCGACCTTGTCAACCTAGTATAAAACCTCTTTGGTGCAATCCCTTGTGTGAGGTGGTTAATGTTGACCGGTGGAGTAAGCCGACCTAGTCGCCTCTGTGTGTTGGTCACGGGAAACCAGCACACAGCCCCTGTGAAGGGTGAATGCTGACCAGTAGAGTAAGCCGACCTAGTCGCCTCTACGTGTTGGTCGCAGGAACCAACACACTAGATCCAATGCAATAACATTAAACTTTGTTTTGCAACTCCCTTTCTCCAAAGGCAACAGAACCAGAGATGGTAACAATTAACTTGCTTATAGATCCACTAAACTATTAATATAACGCTGGAAAGCCAATATTTAACTAAAATATGTAGTTTAATGTTTACTCTGTGTTAGCTTAGTACTACAATTATTATTATTATTATTATTATTACTACTAGAAATTCCCCTGTCATACAGCCCACGACCAAAGTGATAATGGAAAAAGAAAGGGTATTGCTGTTTGAGAAATGCAATATTAGCAGTCAAATGGCACTGCAATGCAATAGGAGAGCTGCAATGGTAGCTGTAATGGTAGCTGCAATGTACAGGGTGTTACTATGTACAACAAACAGCAATACTGAAAGAAAAAGATTATATGTTTATATTTCTTCCCTGCAATAGGGGAAATGCAATATTAGAAGTAAAGTGGCAAGCTGCTGTGTAATATACATATATATATATATATATATATATATATATATATATATATATATATATATATATATATATATATATATATAGCGGGGGGCAGTGTATCATTGGCAATAGCAACCAGTATCAAGAAATTGTGATATTTATCTAGATTTCTGTATTTATATCTAAAAAATTAGGCTGAATTTAAAAATCTAAACAGATTTTAGCTGGTTGTCATAGAAATAGATGTATATCTATAAAAAAAATGTATAGCCTATTACTTAATTTTGCAGATATTAAAACCGGCTTGGCAGTACCGCAATATTGGGCACAGCCGTAGTACCATCAATAAAATCTTTAGAAAAATAATAACAGTAACATATTGCACACCATTGGTCACTATATACTTCGGTCTTGTAAATTCAAATAATTATTCTTATAACTAAATCTTATAAAATCAAACAATTATTCTCACAATTAAATATTGTAATAATCTTATAAGAATCGTTAGAAAAATATCAGCGTCATTTCCATTACTTTCACTGCTTTTTACATCAGTTGGAATACCAAAGTACTCATTATAAGTGTTCAAAATTTCAGAGTCCAGTAGAATCGGCAAAAAAACGATTACTTTTCAGTACTTCTACGTTAATTACAGAAACCTTCAGCAATTGGACAATGCCATAGACTGGTGAAATGTGCATGTTTGTCTCATGAAATGCGAACGACTTAATGATTCTACTCTCTGTCGCATGGCCTAATCGGCATTTTTTTTGCCAGTCTTAATTTTGATTAAAAAAGTTTGATCAAGTTTTAATAGCAATTTTAGGCCAAATTAATCTGTCTATTTATGTATAATCCGATCAGATGGGTTAGTTTTCGGATATTGCGTCAATTTTTTAATGACTTGGTAACATATTTAATTAGGTTTATATGCGCCTTGTATCATTATTATACTTAAACGACTCTACACAAAAGTGGTTAAATTACTTGATGAGATTTCGGTACAAGGGTTTGGTAACGACCGGTGACAGATAATTTTTTGAGAGTTGTGTGCGCATATGCGTTTATCATACAGTTCCTAAACAATTGCGTCGCTCGTGTTTGGTCATGGGATTATTATTATATAAACAATAATTCTATTTTGAATGATAGTAATGTTTTGCTTTGTTATTAAAATGAACAGCTGCTGTTTGACAAGAAAGATTCCAACCTGGTCACTCCATAGCGTCTACAACTAAAGGTTTTTAGTGTTTTACCAATTAGAGCAGAAGGTGTCATTATCTTGAACTTCTGTAGGAAGCTGAGGAAACAGTTCACTTTCCAACTGCTCAAGGGAAACAGGAAGCAGAGGAGCTGAATCTTCAGTAGAAATATGAAAGTCTAGAAGGTCCTTGGAATTATATAGTTCTTCCTTTAGTTCTATAGTACATATAGCCATCATATTTCAACATAAAAATCATATTTCTTTAAAGAATACATTAAAATACTTCCGGTTTTAACAACCAATAAACCTCTAACTAATTTTCACAACTTACAAACAGCTGAAATTTTGTAAAAGCTATGAAAAGATTTGGTAAGAAATTGGAGTTCTCAAAAACCTTTCGTTGGTACATGAATGAGCTACAGCATTAGGAACTAAAAAACTATGATTTTTTAAACCAATTTATATAAAGGTAAAACTACATAAAAATATCAAGCAGATCATTGTCAAAATCATGAAAAGATAAGTTGACCATATTTAACATATTTTTCTTAGAAAACCCTCAGAAAAATCATATAGAAAACTCACTATTTTAAAATTAACTCAGGTCAGTGTATGAAGTTTTATGTTTCAGGTGTTTTAGATTTGTCTGATATCAAAAGTCATATTAACAATATTTCCATTCTTTATGAATGAATTGATTTTCTAGAACACTCTCTCACATGGCATCTAAACCAAAGGTTCTGGCAATAGAAGCTTTAGTTAAGCAAGCAATTGATGGAGCCAAGGCTCAAAGACTTGCAACCTGTTGGTGTTAGTCGTGGTCAATTTACTTTTTGCTAAGTACATCCATAGCTCCTAAAATAGTCTTCATATTTTGGAACACAACAAAAAGAAGTCAGCTTAATTAAGAGAGCAAATGATATAACAGCACTATTTTATAGTGGTTCGGTGATATAGTTTAATAGTGGCAGTGTGGCTGCTGCTTGCTAGCTTTGGTTGGTTGATGGAAATACGCACAACTCAGACCGGATGGTTCAGCTGCTGTGGACACCTATTTATGGTAGTTTACCTTCAATAATGTTATTCTGTTCAGTGGCTATTTCATTTTTAGTTGCCTCTTCCTGATCCCCTGCCTTCACTTCATCTGCCTGTAATTTTAAGTAGTGTTATAAAAAGGGCTTTTTCTTGGCTTTTACTGAAATCATAAAATAAGAGGACAAATTTATTTTAAACATTAAACGCCTCCTTATAAAGTTTACACTAGGAACTTATGTTGCTTGCTGAACTATTTCTTTTGTTATTTTTTCAGTAGATAAAATTTTAAGTTTGAGCAGCATTTATTAAAATCTCTTACTAATTTGTTATAACAAAACAAAATAAAATTAATTTGCTTTTAGTCAAAACAATCATATGCTGATGATCAGTGTTGATGTCAAAATAACATTAAGCTTCCCACCTGATTGGAAAAATAAATACACTTTTTTTAAAGCGAACAGGAAAACAGCTCAATGTGTTGAGCTCATGCGAATGTAGGTGTTCATTGCCCAATTTTATATAACCTTTTTCTTCATGCCTGCTCGTGTATCTGAATCTAAACCGTGAAATTGGCAAATCTTTTTGTCAAGTTATATTTTGTTTACTGTTGATTGTTTTGGTATACTGTATTGAAAATTTAGGCCCATTCTTATAAGGTAAGTCTATTAATAGTATTACCTGAGAATTATGATAAAAAATATACAACCTTTTTTGTCTTTACCTAATGCTCTGACTGGCACTTACCACTTCCATTACATCTGATAAGAATGAATGCTGAGAGATCTCTGATCCTAAAACACATTTAATTTAATTAAAGAAGTCTAAAATCGTCTGATTGGTAAATCAAATAAAACATTAAAAATAGCACCAATTAGGTGTTGTTATAATAACTTGTAATGACATGTGATTTCATTTGTCCTTTTATGTCCTTGTCCTGCTTATCCTTTACCTGTACTTATTGACCTATGAGTTAGGCCTTACTGTCTGAGTTCCCTTCGTGACGTTCCGTTATGCCTTATGTTATGCTAGTCAGTCAGTTGTTCAGAATATATGCAAGCAGCAACAACACAGTGCACTGAATTCACGTTTTAACATTAGAATAATGCATTGAAATTCTGACTTGTGGATAACTTTATACAATTGTAGTACCGTCAGGATTAGCGGAAAAATGTTTTATCTTTTATACATACCTAAAGATATTTCACTCGCAACACTTCCCATTGATTGGACTTCAACTGTAATGAAATGCACAAAATAAATACTAAATGTGTGGATCAGCAAACCTAATGAGACGCAGCTTCTGAAAAAAAGAAAAAAATTTACAAAATGGTTTATTTCTATTTTTCCGCACAATATCTAAGAGGCCGTGAAGTTTAGCTATGTCTGTCAGTGGCTGAACACAGTTCCCTTCAAGTATGCTTTGTGTTTTATTCACACATAGATATAATAAACCCTAGATTTATACGCCTATTAATAGCCCTAGAACCCTATTTATATGCCTCACTTATTTTCATTATTCGCATATTTAGGGTTTATTATATCTATGTATTCACAGCATAAATAAATCATCACTCTTTTACGACTTTAAGATTTAATGAGTTGAGGGGTTGGACAGCCGAGGTAAATATTTTGATACTCTGCAAGATACAAGATTGAAACTTAATTGTTTTTAATAGCATAGCTGGAGTTTTACTTGCATATGAAGCTTTTCTAAAATTTTATCTTTGACGGTCTTAAATCGATTGTACAATGCTACAGCCAAATGAAAGTGAATATACAATAAGCTTCGTTATGACTCCACATGTTGGCGCTCATCAGTAGTGTTTTCAAGCAAAGAATAAAAACATAAAATAATAATAAACTCTAATAAAAATAAAAACATCACAACTTGCATGAGGTTAAAACAGATATTTTATAGATAAAAAGAGCACAAAGCAATTCTAAGTTATCTCTGTTTCATAAAAATGCTCATTGAAATTGATTCAAAAAAGACCAAAATATTATCTACATGTATAATGGTCGACATGTGCTTTAATGTAAGTGATATATGTGTGGCTGCCTTACTGGATTGACAAAGCTTTTAAAGTTATTATATAAGCTGCACAACTAATATTATGTAAAAAATAAAAATCGAACTGAAAATTTATGTATCATTTTAAGTTAGCTCATCGCTAGACGGTGTATTTCAATCATTTTTTCAACACAGCATGAAAATACAGGTTCTTCACAAGAGCGCATAGTAATACTTCTGGATTTGACAAATCATAGAGGTACAACTAATTGTTGTTAATTAGTTTAGCTTCAACATACAGTGAATAAGCACAGGTTAAATAGTCTTTATGTGCACTGAAGAGCTTAGTTGGCATAATATTTAACTTTTTTCTAATGTGTATAGCGTAATATTTAAAAAAAAATATGGTGAAAACTGTCAAAAAATATCAGTTTACTTGTTTGACAAAGTACATTTTGGGATTTTTAGATCAAATAGTAAATAATTTGTGTCTCCTATTGTCCGAAACTGTTTTACAAAGAAGCGGTGACTGATTTCTGTTCTACCAGTTACCGAAATATAAAAAGTTTATGGAGGTGTTTATTTAGATTGACAAATGCTTGATGAATTGTAGATAAAAAAGAGATATTGCTCATATTTTACTGGCTAAAGTATCCTGTCAGGCAATATTCGCTACTTACCTTGTTCGATTGAGATTGGAGAGTCTGTAGCAGGTGACCAAACTGGTTCTGGAAGAGCCCCGTCTTCTTCATTCATTGTTTCTTCATCTTCCTCTTTGACTTGATTCATATAAACTCGGTGTTCTTTTCTTTCCCCATATTTTACTCTCTGTAAGCGAAATTTAGAGTAAACTTGTTTACAGACTCTCTTAAGACAAAAAGTTGTAGAAAATAAATAATGAAGACACTAGTTTCAAGCTATAAAAATATATATACATGTATATACACATACATGTATATTTACACATATATATATGTGCATATATATACATGTAAATACATGTATATATATATAAAATATACATGTATATATATACACATACATGTATATTTACACGTATATATATATATATATATATATATATATATATATATATATATATATATATATATATATATATATATATATATATACATACATATATACACATAAATATACATGTTTGTACATGTATATACACATATATACATACATGTATATTTACACGTATATATATGTGTATATATATGTACAAACATGTATATTTACATGTATATATATGTGTGTATATATATGTACAAACATGTATATTTGCGTATATATATATATATATATATATAAATATATATATATATATGTATGTATGTATATATATATGTATGTATATACGTGTATATATACATGTATATATGTACACATATTTACACGTATATGTATGTACTTTGGCATATATGTATACATTTGCATATACATTTGTATATGTATACACATTTACATGTATATGTAGTATATATGCATATACGTGTAAATTTACATATACATGTGTATATGTATACATTTTTACATGTATATGTAGTATATATGCATATATGTATACATGTACATATTCATGTGTAAATGTATACATGTACTGTATACATGTATATGTATATGTAAATGCATACATATCTGCATATATAAATGCATACATGTATACATATATGTGTATAGATGCATATGTACATAAATGTATACAGCCATACATACCTAATGATCGCACACAAGTGCTACTTGTAAATAATAATTTTTTTTTCTCTGCTATCAAAATATTTACTACATTTCTGACTTGGTCGTAAAAAAGTAAGATCCTTCGGCCAATAATTTCATTGTACTAACTACAGCTAGAGCTAAAAAAGATATTGTATTTTAGCTCTATTTTAGATGCATTTGCTGCTGTTAACCTCCTTTAGTTGTTTACCATTACTATTGACAGCTCAAGATTACTTCATTTTTTTTATGTTCTTCGTCTGTGAAAACTTATTACATGTGTTTAGAAATATTACAGCGATATTTGTTTTTTTCTCTGTTATCGCACTTATTTATCACATCTGATTTACATGTTTATTCCATTCATATTTATGCCTATTTATATGCAGTTATAAGTTATATATATATATAAGTTAGCTCTGAATTATGATCACTGAGTGCTTATATCATAGATTCAAACCTCTACACCATATGAGATAAATTGATATATAGACACATAAAAAGAAAATAGATGAGAGAATAACCTTAATGCTTAATTTCCGTACGCTTGAAGCTCAACTTACACAGAATTAGACAGATGGGTTGAAAAAAAATTATGGTTTCTCAACATTTGTGATTGAAGCATAATATTTGTGTATTTAAAGAATAGAGAAAGCATAATATTATTATGCTTTATTAGTTATCTTGAGGTGTTGACTGATGTTCTAAAAAAAAAATCAAGGAGATTGACCTGCTTCTATACAATATACTTCTACTGCTGCAATAAGTTCTACAGTAGGGTACATAGTATATATCATCGGTATAGCTTCTTCTATATATATATATAGAAGAATATATATATATACATATATACATATATATATATATATATATATATAATACATATATACATATATATATACAGAACTGTATATATAGGACAGATAGTGCAGTTGGTAAGGTATCGGTACCGTGATCATTAGGTCCTCGGTTCAAACCCCAACAACTGCTCTTTTCTGGTGGTCCTTAGACAAGACCCTTGCTTGTATAATGTCTACAACCTCTATGATGAGTGCAATAACCAAAGCCATGCCGGCTCGGACATCGCCCGGTCAAACAAGGTCCGCGCTGCCTGTAGCTGAACCAGGACAAGGCAGTGAAAAATGGGCTACTGGTTCAAAACGGATGAAATGGACTCGGGCTGATAACATGGAGGTCATGCAGTGCTACTTTATGAGTGAACCTCAAAAATGGGGCTACATGGGAAGGATGCGTCAACTGTGGATAAACATGCACCCTGAATTGCCACTAACCGCTAAGCAACTTGTAGCTCAGAGGAGTAGCATAATCAAGCGGCACCTCATATTGGAACTTGAGGTAGATGAAATTAGGGAGCAGTTCACCCAGGTAACCTCGACCAATGAGAAGTGCATATCAACACACACTGTCACACATACACGATCATGTGTTGACTCACGGGTTGAAGAAGACATGCACTTGGACCTTGACCCAAGGGTGAAAGAGCTTGCGAAAAAAACACTCAACAAGATGCTAGCTGCTAATGATTATGGAAGCAAGGTTCCACTACGAAGAGTTAGCAAGGCCATACCTAAGAAACTGTTAGAAGACATTAACTTGGCACTGGAGTCGATCTCAACTGGATCAATCAGTGAGACTAATGCCCTAATCTACAGTACAGCAACCGTCATCTTGGAGGAGATGGGTATTAAGCCACTGCCAACAAGGCTTCAAGCCATTCCATCCTGGCAGCTGAGGCTACAAAATAAGATCAAGGACTTGCGCAAGAAAGTTAGTAGGCTCAGTGAAAGATCTAACCACAGTTTGAAGCGTCCAAAAAGAGAAGCCACAATAGAAGCCCTAGAATCTGCCAAACAGCAGTTAGTAGCACTCTCGGCACGACTGAAACGGTACACCAGAGAGCGGGATAACAAGAGAATGAACAAACTGTTCATCAATAATCCATCTAGAGTGTATTCCCAGTTCAAAGGAGAACTGCAGAGGCCAATGTCTGAGCCTCCCCAATCTAGCACTTCAAAGTTCTGGAAGGACATCTGGGAGAAAGAGACTACGCATAACACCACTGCAGATTGGCTGAAGAGGCTTAAAGAGAGCCATCAACACACTGTGGCTCAGCAAGGACTTACCATCAGCGAAGAGGACATCAAGTTCAGAGTGCAGTGTATGAAGAACTGGGCAGCACCTGGCCATGACATGATTCAAGCCTTCTGGTTAAAGAAATTGACATCATTTCACACTAAAATGGCTAAGCAGATGGAATGCCTAATAGAACAAGGTGACCATCCATAATGGCTAACCAAAGGACGAACTGCACTTCTGATAAAAGATCCAAAGCAGTGGCCGATTCCCAAAAACTATCGACCAATAATGTGCTTGCCCACCACCTGGAAACTGCTTTCAGGAATAGTTGCAGACAAACTGGAAGAGCACATGCGTCACTATATGACTAGTGCTCAGAAAGGATTTGGGCGCAACACCCGAGGAGCCAAACATCAGTTACTGGTGGATCGGACGGTCTGTCAAGACAGCAGGAGAAGGCAAACCAATCTTGCCATGGCTTGGATTGACTACAAAAAGGACTAGGACTCAACTCCCCATAGTGTGATACTTGAGTGCCTCAGTATGTGCAATGTTCACCCTGCTCTTGTGGCATTCATCAAGATGTCAATGACCAAATTGAAGACGGAACTGGAAGCTAATGGCAAAAAGCTGGCAAGTGTAAAAATTAAGCGAGGCATCTATCAAGGTGACTCCTTATCAACGCTGCTCTTCTGCATATGCCTAAATCCTCTAAGCAATATGCTGGAGGAGACTCAATATGGCTACCAGTTTAAGAGTGGCACCAAGATAAAGCACCTCTTCTACATGGATGACCTCAAGCTGTACGCTAACAAAGAAAGTGACATTGATTCGCTAATACACCTCACTCAGGTATACAGCAAGGACATCGGAATGACCTTCGGTATTGAGAAATGTGGAAGGCTAATTCTTAAGAAAAATCATTCTATGCTCACAGATGGCCTAAGAATGCCAAATGGTATCATCAAATATGTAGAAAAAGGGTACAAGTACTGGGGATTATGCAAAGCAACATCAGCCACAAAGCCGAGGTGCGTCACAAAGCCATTACCGAATACAAGAAACGCCTTCGGCAGGTCTTACGGAGCCAGCTCAATGCCAAGAACCAAGTCATGGCAATAAATACCTACGCACTGCCAGTAATAAGATATCCAGCAGGCATAATAAAGTGGACTGAGGAAGCCATCAAAGAAACAGATTTAGAAACTCGTAAACTGCTGACCATGCATGGAGCACTCCACCCAAAATCTGATACTACTAAATTGTATCTCGATAGGAAAGATGGCAGTAGGGGACTCAAAAGTGTACAGCAGACAGTGAAAGAGGAGGAGCAAAGCGTCAAAGCATATGCAGCCTCCATGGCTACTTCAGATAAGTTGCTAGCTGAGTTTCAATCGGCTGCTCTTACAATGGACCTACGCCCTGCTGATGAGGAAATTGACTGGCACACGAAACCTCTTTATGGTGCTTACCACCGACAAATATCTAAAGTTGGAGATCTTCACCAGACATATATGTGGCTGAACAAAGGAAACCTAACGGCCAATACAGAGTCGCTAATCATGGCAGCCCAGGAGCAAGTGCTCCCAACAAGGCAACTCCAAACGAAAATCTATCACACTAGAGACGATCCTAGATGCAGACTGTGCAAAGATGCACCTGAGACCATCCAACGCATCATCAGTGGATGCAAGCAGCTAGCAGGAAACGCATACACTGAGCGGCATAATCAAGTTGCAGGTGTTGTGTATAGAAGTCTATGTGATGAGTATGGCCTTAATAAACCACAACACTGGTGGGAAGCTCCTGGTAAGGTGAATGAAAATGACCGCGCTAAGATCCTCTGGGACTTCTACATCCAAACTGACAAGCATGTCCTAGCAAACCAACCAGATATAGTGGTGGTAGACAAAGAGAACAAGAGGGCTACTATAATAGATATAGCAGTACCCAATGACTACAATATAGCCAGCAAAGAAAAAGAAAAGGTAGAGAAATATCTCCCTTTTGGAGAAGAAATTGAAAAATGCTAGAATGTAAGAACAACTGTAATCCCAGTAGTCATTGGGGCACTGGGCGCAATAACACCGGCGCATAAAATGTGGCTTGCCCAAATACCAACAGTAATCAACTCAGGTGAGTTGCAGAAAAGTGTGCTATTGGGAACAGCTAAGATCATAAGGCGAGTGCACAAACTCCAAAATCTCTGGTAGGAGACCCGAGTTAGAGCAGAATTTACCACCCATACGGGGTATTCGAGGTGAGGAAACAATTTTTTTTATATATATATAAATCTCATAGTCTGTGGTTCGATCTGTTCAGCTATAACTATTAAAACCTAAGAATGAAAGGATTTAATCTGCGCTGGACTTTATGTCCATAACCTTTTGCTCGCCAGGCAATAAATTAGCTAATTACCTAAGCTACACAAGACGCAATGGGTTCATTAGGCGATTTTACAGTTATTTCGGTTAAAATAAGCATAGCACGCAAAGTCACTAAAGCTTGCTCTCACGTCTCTTGTTAGTAGGTTTAACAATACGGATGGTAGCTTACTCGAGTTACTTATTGACAATATGCCAGGCTAATGGCAAGGGGCAGAAAACTACATTACCTGCCACTGCTTGTAAGCTGTTTTTAATATCTGTGCAATGCCAGACATTGGGCAAGCACATGATATAAAATAGAATAATATATAAAACAAAGAAAGAGAAAAAAATAAAATAAAATAATTTTAAACTCTTTTAGGCAATGGCTAATATTTTACTTAGTTTGCATGTGTGTATATAAACATTCAATGAAAATAAACGCATTAGAATTACACTTTATAAATGTTTATAACTAAGCTAGGATTCATCAAGATACTTTTTTGCATTATAGTTGTAAAGAGTTGAGAAATTTTTAAACAGCGTTATAATTATATTAAAATACTGTTTTTATATACATGTAATTATAAATTTTTTTAAATTATTTATTGCCTTTTACAGCAATAATGGAAGGGGCTTAATTATATTTCAGCGTAGATTTTATTTTTACTCTACATTATTTAGGTTAGTTATTATACTGCCTAAATATAAACCTAGAATTATTCTCCACTAGTAACTAACCAGAGTTAATTACTGTAATAATAACACTGTCCTTGCGTCCATCTATCTGTCGGAAGCATAGGCTAAAGGATAGAGAAAATATTGCACATCATACGAGATGCTAACATCAGTGTGGCAATCCACCCTCTAACAACCGCTAATCAACCACTTTTTGTTTATATTAAAATAATTTTGAAGCTGCTGATTTTCTCTGTGCTTTATAGGCATGCCTGAAAATCTCTCATAACATGCGAGACTGCCAGGGTATTAGTCTCTACCTGAGTTTAAGATTATAAGAGTTTAGACAACGATATCATAGTTGGTTATCCGTGGCTGTGGAAATGCCATGTCTCCAATGGATTACATATTACTGAGACACTAACTTTTATCTTTCAAAAACCCACTTCAAAAAGTAGCTAGATTTACTTGACCACAACAATTGTACTTCTCCATTCTTTATTTTGTTGATAATTCCCATATATTACAAGTTTTCCTCTCCTAATTTTTTTCAAAAAAACTCTAAAATTTTATATCAAATAATTGGTAAAATCCATTTTTTGAATAATAATTAATGTTGTAATTATTATTAGAATTTAAAGTTCTTTCTTAATTTAGACTAATATAAAAATCTTCCAGTTAATATTTATTTTTAGCACTGGTTCTATGCTTCAAAAAGGGTAAAGGAAATTCAGCTGAATGCAAGTGTATGCAAACCTTCTGAACGTATGCCGCCACTGGAAGTGAGGCTTTATATAAAACAATGTTTACATGATTGTCTACACTTTTCTGTGTTCTACTCAGGTCTCTAGTCTAAAAGCTGTGTTCATCCGTCTAAAGACACGCTTCGAAGTTGGAAAAAATTTGAACTCGTGACTTTTGTCTTTCTAGACCAAAAGTTTCCCACCTGCGCTAATCAACCACATTGTCTCTTTTTAGAATACTTATATGTATAGTTATTACACCTGATGATCTCTCGTAGCGCTCTGGACTACCAGGGTACAACCACTTCTAATAATTTGAGTTTGCATAAAAATTGCATAATAATGTGCCCTTTGAATTCGCAAAGTATTCTCTAGAGAAATTTGCACTCGTACTATGTACTAGGGAGAAACTTTTAAAAGAATCAACTGATCGATGCTATTAAAATAAACGATCCTTTCGTCAACTGGCAATGATCAAAGGCTGTTTAACCCAAACAGGAGCAAGAAATTTAACTAAAAGAAATGAACATGACTGGAGTAATGCTGCAATACCAAAGTATTTATGGAATACTAACTTTGAGTTTGTTCAAAATTGGTTTTCATTTGAGAGTTTGTAAAAATCTCTCAGCTTGAAGCTATATTTAATTGTGACATCTAAGGGTGTAGCCCATTGTAGTTAAAATAATGGTGGGTTGGTATTATTTATTGGTATATATTATTATGGTGTTAGTATTTATTGGGTATAAGATTGATGTTTATTACTGCCTATTTATTAGCTTGCATACAGTTATAACAAATGCATCTGATTTTCTCATTTTTTACAAAAGATATTCGTTCAATTTGCATAGAAAATTTTTCTTGATGTTTCTAACTGATGAAATATAATATTTTCAGTTGCAGAAAAATACTAACAGTTTGAGCATGAGTTGAACCACTTGGTTATAACCTTTTAGTAAAATTACCACCCAATATGCAGTAAAATTGTTATTTTAAAATTATTTGTCACTTACTTTGCTTTACAAGTGATGCTCTTAATACTCAAAGTTGTTTTTTATAATAAACTTTGAATCAAGAGCTAGTAGATCAGAATTAAATGACATGAGTATTTATATTTTGGGATGACTTTTAAAAAGTAGTATTTTATTGCTTTAAATACAATTGATAGCAAAAGGGAAATATGAAGGCCTTTTGCAAAAATAAAAATCAATGTTCCAAGCTTTTTATAGAAAGTTTATTTGCTTTGCATCAAAAGCTAATAGATCGAAAGTATAGGCTATGTCATGAATATTGTTATTTTGGCATAAAATTTAAAAGCTAACAACTAGGTGTTTTAAATAAATTTAGTAACAAACCAAAATAATTATGAAGCCGTTTTAGATACATGTAAATCAAAATTAATATTTTAAGCTGTCCAAGTAAATTTTAAATCTGAGATTAACTTTGAGTTTGTTCAAAACTGGTTTTCATTCCAAGGACATGCATGTAGTTGAACTCATAGCACTTTTTTCATGTCTACCTCACCTCTGACCTCACCTAAATACTTTTAGAAAAAGATTTGTTTTTTAAAACACAACATCAAATTGCCTTTTAATAATTTATTGAAAAATATTTGCAATAAATCTCACCTTTCCTCTTGACTTGTCTACTACAACAAACTTGTACCTAAACTTTAGCCCTCGGCTCAAATACAGAATTGTCTCCCAAACGCCTGGTTTGACTTCAAACATAACGCGAGAGTTTTTTGGTCTCCACCTTCCTAGCTCTAGTGTGCTTCCTATTACAGCCACTGACTCAGTTAAACTTTCTTGCACCTCGTGGTAGGTTCTAAACACAATCGGCATCAACATCTGTTCTTTTTCATGGGATTCTGCAATGACAAAATCAAATGCGACTTCTGTTTACGTAGCAATTGCCTAGTGACATTTTTCTTTTCTCAACTTGGCAATAGATAGGTTTTTCTTTTCATAAAATTTTAGAAAGCTGCTCCAAAAAGACTCTTGGTAGCACTAGTTAAGTTGTTATCACTCCGTACTTGCAAGCACAGAGCTATTTTAATTTCAAACAGTTCAACAGAATATTTCACTTAATTTTTTTGACGTATTTTTTTACGTCTTTGTTACTTGAAAATTTTTCAACACTTTCCATGAAAATACCAGTTTCTATTTTGATGACAAGTGTAGGCAACTTCTACTAAGTTCCATATATTATCTTGAGGTGCTTGTATACTTGAGTATCTAAGGCATAGAAATTGTGCTGAAGAGTTGATGATTTATGCATTATGAGAGTAATTTGGCATATTATCATGACCAGTTCTCCGCCTGAAACAAACTAGCCAAGGAATACTTGTAAAAAGTGTTTATACATGAAAAATAAGGATTTGAATATACAAATGAGTTAGTTTGTGACTATTAGAATTAACCAAAACAAAAAGCTTAAGAAACTTTTTTTTAAGTAATGATAAGGTGAGTTACTAAGTAAGGAAGAGGTGTTTATAACAAATATAAAAAGGATTGAAAAGAAGAAAAAGAAAACGATAGAGACCAACAAACTGGAAAACGGCTAGTAAAAAGTATGTAAAGTGATAACTAGAAGACAAGAACTTAAAAAAATGCAGTAAATTAAGATAAAAAGGAATACAATACAAAGTGGGCAATGAAATAAAGAAAGACTAAAAAATATTCAAAAATTGTAAAATAATTTGGAATATAAAGTAATAACATATATATTAAGTCACAAACCGGGGCTGTAACACTCCTAAGACCCTTGACTTATGTTCTCTTGTACAGGCTCAACAAAAGTGAAATTATTTATGTCGATTTATATCACTTTTATAGGTTGCAAGGTGTGAGAAAAAAGTCAAAAACTGAACTGAATGAAACTGACTGGCCTTCCTTCTTTTATGTAGGATACAAAAAGAAAAATTTCTACAACATCATGAGTCAAAAACCATATTTAATTTTTAATCTTTTAACTTTTTATGCATATCGAATTTAAAAAAGCTTGCTGACTCCTTAATATAATATTTGACTTACTAATGAATATGGACTTTTCATCCAGTAACAACGAAGCAAACAAAATAAAACATTATTTAATGTCATCACGCAGATGCTTGACACAGAAAACGCAAGCTATTAAAAAATGATAGCATTTTACCTGGCTGAAGAATCTCGGGTAGTAGTCCAGAGTAGTTGCCGAAGCAGTCTTGAACGGTCAAGTCTGTGTCTCCTAACTTTATTGTTCGTTGTACTTCTTTTTCTTTTATAGTTTTATTGTCTAGATGCATGAGCGTCCATCGGTAGTGGAGCTCCACATTTTTAGGAAGAGCTACATATGCTACATGATGTCCAGAGTCCTTTGGAATTTCTAAGGCTCTTATAGATCCTCTCCAGTTCCTTTATAATATTTATGCGTGAAGAAAAGAGAATAAGTAGGCATAAACCATGTTGAATCCTTAATACAGTATTAACATAGTGTAAAGAAAAATGTCAGCTCCATTTTTTCTCCACAAAGCAGTCAAACAACAACACCGAGTGTTAAGTGCCAATAAAATATATACATGTATTGTATTTAATAAATATATTTACACATACACGCGTAACAGGCAACCAAGAAAATACATGCAGAGAGCTTGCGTGCAGAACGACTCTTGCTCAATGATCAATTCCTCCTCCTTTTATATTTTTGAAAATAGTCTAGGCTCCGCTCGTTTTGTTTGTTCTTTAGTTGGTTTCTTCTCGATCTTCTTCTCTGTCTTCTCCTTGGTTTTCTTTTTGGTCATCTTCTTGGTCCCTCAGGCTTCTTCTTGGTCCCTCAAGCTTCTTCTTGGTCCCTCATGCTTCTTCTTGGTCCTTCAGGCTTCTTTTTGGTCTTTCGGGCTTCTTCTTGGTCTCTCGAGCTTCTTCTTGGTCCCTCAGGCTTTTTGTCATTAATTTAAATTCTTATCGGTGGCCAGGCCTCTCTTGGTACCTCAAACACTCGGTTTTATGACCGTGGTGGCGAGGAGGTCTATCGCTGTGACTCTGATCACAGTGCTCTATCGTTCCAATAGTTTTATGTCAATGTAAAAATAATGAGATTGTCCGACTAACAGTTCCATGTATACAATTATGTTTAACATTTATTGAGTGTAATAAGTTGCAATATACTTTAAAGTTAAAGATGACTGTCTGATCTCATGATCATGCTGCTGTTTTACTCACTGTTTTTAAATTTGACATTTAATGTCGCTTAAAAATGTACAAAATTTAATTTGAGCAAATTTAATAAGAGCCAAATAACTGACATCACTTTTAGGTTTGCTAACATTTAAGCTCACAAAATTTATATGTATTATATCATAGTGTTTTGTTTATTTTAACTTATGATACTAGTACTTAAGTTTTATTATTGAAACTTGAAGGCTTTTGCATATTACTAGTTATGTTAATTAAAAGGTTTTGTTGGCTAAATTATTTTTTCTTTAGCATGTTTAATGTGAATAACTTGTAAACTAAAAGGTTGCATTAGCTGAAAGGTTGCTTATGTTCAAGGGTTTTGTTACCTGAAGGGTTTTGTTGGCTAAAGTTTTTGAAAGCTAAGTTCTAAATTCTAAAAATATTTGCAATCCGAACAAAAATTTTTATCGAAGAGTCTTGCATATGAAAGTTTGTTTTACCTAAACAGTTTGTTAACCCTAAAGGTTTTTTAAGCTGACACCGTGCTGTGAATAAAAGAAAAAAGTTAATGAAAGACCGATGATTAGGAGGTTACTATTCAGGTAGAGATGTGGCTAGATTCAAGCACTGTGACTTCAGTAAATTTGGCTAAATCAGCTAACTCAAAGAAAGTCAGTTATGACATTTTTCAAGTGCTTATGGCTAGATTTTCTAGCCAATTAGATGCAAGTTTCAGAGGCTGAGCAATTCGGTATCAACATCCTTCAGACTTGCTAATAGTTGACTATTGTGATTGGATTTACTCTCTCAATTGAATTTTGTCTCCCTTGCCATAATGTTTACTCCTATTATTTTTGCACTTCTCAGTGAGTTTATTCATTCCATGATATAATTTTTATGTAATAACTCTGTTTATTTTTTGTTATCATTTCTCACATTTTCGTGATGGTTTATGTTTACTGTGGTCTTTTCCGTAGCTAACATTGCTTTAATATTTCAGCAAGTTAAACTTAACACCCGCTAAGCAGCCTTGTGACAGCATTGTGCTTTTTCACAACACACAAACTTGTCACGTTTTATGTGTAATTGATTCTTACTCATCTGTTAACAGGTGTACAGTATGTGTTTTTCTATGTTCTGCTAAGTCAGCGCAGCAGGTTGGCCATGCAAGTGAGCCTGAATTTCACCACGCATGTGAATGATTATACTTCAAAAAATGTTTAGTTTTTGTTTCACTGCTAGTTTAGAAAAACCTATTTTCAGTTTTGTCTTGCATATTTTAAAATTGTAATAGTTTGAAAATAACATTGCTTAAAATAACGTTACAATAACAGCCGCTTTTTAAAAATTAAAGCAAAATTTTTACGTTATTCAATCATTTTGCATTTTAGGCACCAGCTAAAATTTAACCTAATATTTGCATCAACTATAAATGATGCAAGATAATATATTTAAAACAAAAACTGTAAAGTCTGGGAGCATCAGCACCTACAATATTAACAGCATATGAAGGCACCTTTTAACATAAATAGTTCAGAACTTATCTTGAGCTCTCGTTATCAAATTTAAAAAGATTAAAGATGTTTGCTTGTCAAAAGATTCACAACTAGAAGATTTCAGTGATAGACATAGAATTCAATGTTTGTTGACTCACACATTCTTGTGATATACAGTTGAAAACACAAGATTAAGCTTTTGTTAAAATTGATTGAATTTAAAAGTCATTTGCACCAAAACTTCATAAAGGTGTTTCAAGTAGTCATTTGAGTACACTGACAGCATTATATACTTAGCTTTAGCGTAGCAGTTATTTAAGTCAATCTTTGTTTTTTTGTTTTGAAATTCCTGCTAATAAAATCTACTGACTTTGTTTTATCAAGTTGTTTACGAAATCTGAACTTATCAAAAAAGTTTAAACTTATATTTTGGTTTCTTATGTTAAATTTAATAACAAATAACTAACAGGCCATAAAATTCAAAAAGAGGAAATCATGGAGTTGAAAGTGTGTTCAACATATATGATTTTTCATCATCATGTTTATGTAAGCGCTTACCCAAGGTTTGGTGCTCCTCCTTGAAGAGTGAAACCAGTTTCTTCATCTTTCAACTCCTTTACCATTGAAAACTTCACTACTATGTAAGTTCGATTTGCTGAATCTACATCCAAAATTTAATAGTTAACTGAGAATTAAAGTTGCTCAACATAAGAAAAAATTAATAATTAGCACTTTTAAACCTAATCAAGTATGTATAAGCAGGTTCCCTCATCTTAGACCAAATTTTTATCAACTTTGAAAGCGTGTATAGTTCAATTCCTTTTTAATTAAATATCATATTAAAGCTTGAAGCTTGCACAAAATCAATAAAAACAACTACATGTAAAATCAAATAGAGTCAATAGCTTTTTTCCAAAATTTTTCAAAGAAGTGATATTTTAAAGAAAACTGAAAAACAATTATCCCATTACGCCGAGTCTGATAGAGTGTGTATATCTGTTATGAATAGAAAAACAAACAGTTTTAGTGACAAACTCCTATTTCTGAAGCTTTCTAGCTTTGTCTTATTTTGAGCCTTTGTTACAAAGAATTTCAATCAGTGTGTCAAGAGAAATTAACGTTCTGTCAGGAGCAGATTTTCATTTCTCGGTTGGTAAAAAATGCTTTTGGTATTTTGCCAATAGAAACTATAGCCCAATGAAGTCAAAACTTTGGAATTATGTTCCAAATGTACTACACACAAAGCAATAAAACTTCAATAATTCTATGTAAACCAAAAATTTAAATTATATAATTTTAGTTTTATAATTCTACATGTATGTAAACTGAAACACGGAAAAACAAGGCAAAACTACACAGCTGGGCTTACACGGATTAGGATCAGGTGAGATGACAACTCCCCAATTACATGTATTTCAGACTTATGACTCAGTGTGTTATATAATTATTTTGCTATAACTTGTAGTTACAGTGTTTTAACCTTTAGATGAGTGGGCTAAACCCAACAAAGCCACCTATGCAAAAATTTAAATCGTTTCTATTCAAATTTTATTTGTATCATTACGAACAAACTCAATTCTGAATGGGTTTTACACTAAAAACATCATTCTATAATAAATAGTTTGGTTAAAACCAAACACATTATTTTTTACTCATAAGATGCTTCTACTTATAACAATAAATTAAAATTATTCAATTCTTATTGTAATATATAAATACGTCATTTACAATTTATAGATACGCCAATTTCAGGCATGTAAGCTTGTTACAGAATTTACAAAAGCTAGCTTTCTTATTTGTGCTTTCAATTTCAAGCAATACATTGTGCTACTGGCTTTGGGTGAAATTCATAGAAATTTTTTTTTACGACTGAGCACCCAAGGTTTGAAGTGCTGAAAATTTGTATTTTGAATGATGCTGTAAGAAAGCTGTTATAGCTTGCCCATAATTTGTAGTAGGACACAAAATAAGTATGTATTAGAAAGCTGAGAAAATTCTGTACAAGCTGATATATTTTTTTTGTTAACATTAAAAGATCTTATAAGTTGAGTTGCATTTGATTGAATTTCTTTCAATTTCCTAAAATGAAATTCATTTTCGGATTTCATCAACAGATTTAAGATCAAGTGTCAAATCAGAACTGAAATGTTTCTCATTGAATAACTTTTCCTAGTTTTAGAGCACTTTGACTGGGCTAAAAAATTGATCGAGAGACTAAATCTTAGGTTTTTTGTCTATTCACTATGATGTCATGAGTCATGTTGTTCTTCAGGATTCTTAGCAGAAAATAGCAAGTAATACATTTGCATATTTGAGTGAAACCTTTATTCAATATAAGAACCTAATCGCGGTTCAAAGAAATTTGCACAGTAAATGGAAAGTACATGCAAGTGTTTTCTCATAACTTTTGCAACATTTTTATTTGCTAGTTATGATTTCTATTGAATTTCTGCATGATGAAATAAAATACTACAGTACGGGACTGTAAGATATAACTGCAACAACACACATGTTTTAAACTTTGTTTTAAATAAAACATTTTAACTAAAGAATTCCAAGAAAACTTTAATTAAAAATAAATAATGTTAGCCCAATGTTTCTCATTTATGAATTTAAAAATTGGCTTGTTTTGCAGCATTGTTTTCTGGATTTACTGCTGCTGCTTTGTTTTATGTTTTAATCATCTTTTTGTCAAACATGTCCTAGATCACTCTCAGGTACAAGCATGTCAATTGCAGCCTTTAAAAAAACTCAAATTCACTTCTAGTTGTTCCATTGTCTGTGGATTGGCCCAATAAGCTTTTATAGGTCATATTACTGAGGTCAAATAATGGCAACTAAAGTGAAGTCATGCTTCACGTCCATCAAACGTAAATAATAAGAATAGCGTTATAAACACTCGGGCTACCGAGAAAAACCATCGAGACTGAGAAGAAACCGAAAAGACCGTGAAAGAGAAACCGAGCAAAGAACAAAGGAAAGGGGCGGAGCCTAAAACGAAAGCGAAAGTGAAACGGAAGGTTTGATCATTTTGATAGAGCGGTATGCGCAACCTTTCTGCATGCTTTGAATGTGGTTATTGCCTGTCATGCATCTAAATTTATATATTTATTTAATAAATATATATTTTACTGGCACTTAACACTCATGTTGTTGTTGGACCTCTTTGTACTACGCAATAGTCTGCGTAGTACTGCTCTATACTTGTCACAATTGTCTTGCTTCCCGTGTGAGTTTAGGCATTTTTCTTTTGGCCAACAATTCTAGGGTAATTTTAACTGACGTTTTCAGCGTGAATCCATAGAAGATTGACATGTGTAATAAGCATATGCACAATTCATTCCTTAGCATAGCCATTTGCAGTTTAATGTATTAGATAAATGTTTCTTTGCAGAACTAGAGGTTCCAAGCTCAAATCCAACGCACAACGGTTTTTTTATTTCCGAAATTTTTTTGTTATAATGGGACACATAGACCGGACATGGACACAGACCACCAAAAAAATACAAACACAGAAAAGGCAAACAAAAGACAAAGTTTGAGGTTTTTAATATTATTATTATTATTATAGATTTATACTAGCAAGAAAAGAACAACTAAAAGCCTAAGCAATGCACTTATGAACCATGAATCATGCTAAAAGCCTAAGCAATGCACTTATGAACCATGAATCATCTTACACCTTAAACTTGCAAAACACTTCACAATTGAATCTCTGTTGAATTTTACCAATTAACAGTTGAATTTAGAAGCTGTATGGTCTCAGTGTCTGTTAACTGCCTTTGGGACAATTGTATCACTCTATGAAATATGCTGAAGTTTTTTTTTGAGAATCTAAGGCTAAGCTATAATGTTGGTCTACAAGGTTTCATACTCAACTTCATTTCAAAAGATTAGTGTAAGTTCTCGGTCTATCAACCATGTATCTTAGTTTTAAAAGGAAATGACTAGTAATTAAAACATTTTAAATACTCATAAAATGAAAATTAATGTTTACACCATGTTTATTATTTTTGTTTAAACTTCCTTTCAAATGAAATATTTATAGCATTCTAAAAGTTTCGCTTGTACACAACGTGTTAAGAGAAATGTTATGTTTACAACTTCATATGATTTTGTCAGAATCGAAAAGTACCTAATTTTTTAGAGTAAAAAACATTCTTTGCAGCTGTTTCATTCGAAGCGCATCAAATGAGTTGGCCAAAAGCTGTTTAGCTACACAATAGCAATCTGCCCATGTTGTAACTTCATAGCTTTATAGATTTATAGCTATAGACTTTAACGCAAGCTGACTAAGATGCCCTACTATCAAAGGAAGGCTCAGAATGCTTGCTCAAGCTCAAGAATATGTTACAATGGTATATGACTGCTTTTGTAAGGGTACAGTCAGTCATACTATTAGAGAAATTTGGGCATCAGTAAAGATTGTAGTGGTTCTGGAGGCAGTCACAAACTAATAGAAATATACATGAAGACCATTTCAGGTTCGAATTAATCTTATGTACAAAATATATTTACTCCCTACCAGGTAGGTTAAAAATTGGGCCTTTTTCCTTTACAGTAATAATGGCAAGCTACACTAAAAAAATTAATTTGTTTTAAATTTTCAAGTTTTACCATAGGAATTATCAAATCAATTATTTTAATGTGAATATTCTGTCTGTATGTTACTTATGACACCAGTCAAATTTGTCATAAAGATTTGAGTGAATAAAGATTCAACTTTGTGCGGCTGTCAAGAGCGAATAGCATTGAAGACCGCTTTGTGCTAGAGTTATTTTCATAGCCTGTTGTCCTAAAGTATTTAAAGAGTTGACGTTGCAAGGTATGTTTAAAGAGTCTTAACAACCACTGTGCTATAATTCTGTTGGTCATACAAACATGGTTAACATTCATTCAACTCTACCTGTCCAATCACTGATCTCTGTTGTGTGCTCTCCCTCGATGTTTTTCATCGGAACCCTTGCAATTCGCTGACGGGATGTTGATCTGGACCTTGGCATTCTGAATCTATAATGTTACACAAATTGACATGAAGAGTATTTTTAATAATCACTAATAGCTTAATTTGTTTTTACAATATGTATAGCATATTTTTCTAATTAAAAGCATTTTATAAGTTTTTATTTGTTATTATATTATGCACCATTTTCACAGCATACAAAACTTTGTTGCCATGTTAATCTGTTTATTAAATTAAAGGCCATATTTTGCTCCAAACAACAAAAACTTTGTGTCTGCATAATAATTACCTTTGTCAAATATAATTTCAGGTTATAGCTCAGACTGCCTGTAGCATATACATTGTCTCCTATGTACTTTCGGCACTATTCTACTCTTTTGTCTATCAGATTATGTAGTGGTCGGATGTTGTCAAATGTTGTGATAATTTTATGGTAGACATAGAGTAACTGAGCATGCAAGAAGCCTGCGCATTATTCTTGAAATTCAATGAACATTGAATTTCATAAATATGTTTATGCTTTCCTATTACTAAACAACTAGCTAGTTGAAACCACTTAATTCACAAAACCGCAGCACTACTAACTACATTACTCATTTTGTGAAGTGGCTGTGTGGCTGACTCCTTTTACTTCAAATATTTTGTTTATAGCATACTAAAATAAAATTAAAAGTTATATATTCTTATAATCTTCTTAATAATTCTTAAATTGTATATACATGGTCAGGCTAATATTAAAGTTTATTAAATATGATAAACTAAGTTTGTTTTACCATTAATAGTTGTAGTAATAAACACTAATTCAACCTATTATTATATTCCACTAAAATTTATTTTTATGTTTTTACTTTATTAAGTTTGCTCAAAGCAACAAAATGCCTACTTTGTTGTATTAAAACAAGCAAGTGTTTTTTAAAGAGTGCTTGAATGCTTTGACACTTGGTAAATTTGATCTAGTATTCTTAAATTTTAAACTCATCTACATGACAAGTATCATAAAACCAATTCCAAAAAGTCACAATTTGTATCTGTAAAAGTAAAAAATTCTATTTATTGGGTCTGTCGCGGGTTTAAAACAACCAGAAACACTTATAGTTTAAACTGAGCCTAGTAGTCGACATGAGCATCTGTATAGCAAAAATTTACTAATAAAAATTTGCAGAGAAAATATATTATTTTCATAGACATCAGGTGCTGATTTTGTTGCAACTAATGAAAGCTTTATGGCAGGGTTCAACCTGCTTATTTTAGAGCTTTACAAATAGCGTCAACTCAACAGTCATATATATAAAAATGTGGCAGTAAGTTTACAAGTACGTGTCATGTGAATATTTGAGGATGTTGCTGCCGCCATATGTAAAAAACATGAAATATTTAAATCTGTGAATCTGAAAACTTTCATTTTGCTTAAGTGAGTTGAAAAACTGCAATGCTATTATTATTATCAACAAATGTCAAAAGCAGTTATTAAATTATCTAATTAAAACCTAAATAAAGTAACACTTGACAAATAATTGCCCAACTTGCTAACCAGTTATTAGTTAGAACTCTGCTTTACAATATACAAGAGAAGGTGAGCTATTTGTACAGTTTAATACAATATGTAGTATACAATTAGTACAATATAAAACATAAGTGTTTCAAAACTATTTGATAGCCAAAAGATATTAGAATAGCCAAGGTCTTCTAATATCTTCTAGAAAAGGTAACTTCATACACAAAAGAATATGAAAGCTCTTCACAGAGACCAACTGATAATATATTCTTTGTTGTTAGTCATTTATGGTCAGTTATTTAATATGTTCAATATCAAACTAGAAACATATCATCTAAAAACAAACTCCCATTTACTTTTAGCATTTTATAGAATACCCAAAAGGTCAAATATCCTCTAGACTTATAGTAATTTCTGTAGCTTAAATCAACAATCGGATTTTTGTGCTTCAAGAAAAAATATTAATTTGAAGATTTTCCAATTTATCGCCAAATTAAACCAATGTGTTTTCCCATGACCAAACAAGAGTGAAGCGATTGATTGGGAGATTTATGATTAATGCACATGTGCACACAACTCCCGAAAAATTATCCGTTAACGGCCTTCAAACCCTTGCAACGAAATCCTATCAACAAATTAAACTATTTTCCAGTAAAGTCGTTTAAGTATAATAATGATACAAAACGCATATAAACCTATTTAAAGATGTTACCAAGCCTTTGAAAGGTTACAGCAAATTCCTAAAACTAACCCATCTGATCGGATTATACATAAATAGACAGATTTATTAAGACGAAAATCGTCACAAAACGCTTGAAAATCTTGGTTTAATAAAAGTTAAGATCGGAAATTGAAACGCCGACCGACCGAGAATAGAACGATAAAGTCTTGCGCATTTCACACAAAAAATGTGCACTTTTCACCAGTCTGTAGCATTGTCGAATTACCGAAGGTTTCGGAAATCGTTTTATTCTTGCCGATTTCAATTTTTTCATTTTCAATTTCATTTGCCGACACATTTGAGTACTGTACTTTCATATTCTAACTGATGTCCAACGAAGTATAAGTAAATGAAATGACGATGATATTTTTTAACAGTTCTTATGAGATTATTACAATAATTAATTATAAATTTGGATGACTACAGAACAATGATTACGTAGTACACATTTTCTAAAAATCTAACGCAGTGTAAGTAAAGGGCAAGACGATGATATTTTTTCTAACGGTTCTAATGAGATTATTACAATAATTAATTATAGCTTTGGATGACTACAGAACAATGGCTACCTAGTACAGATTTTCTAAAAATCTATATCAGTGCATTTTACTTCTAATATTGGTCGATATTGCATTTCTCTTTTTGCAGGAGGAGAGATATAAACAAATAATCTTTTCCTTTCATTATTGCTATTTGTAGTATATAATAACACCCACACCCAGTACATTACAGCTACCATTGCAGTTATCCTATTGGACTGCTAATATTGCATTTTTCAACCGTCAGTACCCTTTCTTTTTTCCATTATCACTTTGGTCGTGGGCTGTATGACAGTGGAATTTCTAGTAAATGTATAATTTTTAGGAAACAAAGCTTAAAACTAAAGCAATCAAATAGTCAAATATTTAAATGATTAAGAAAAACTAGCTATTTTTGGTTCCCCTACTGCAAACATGTGTGTTTAAAAGTATTTAGACTCTCACATGTCTTAAAAAGATCAGTTTAACTGGTTATAGCAGAAATACTAATTTCAACGCTTATTGCATAAAATGTACATAATATAATATTATTACCTAATACTATTATAGTGACAACTTCACTAAATGTAATATTTAGTAGGTAATTAAACTATACATAATATTACAGCAGCAACGCTTTGATATTGTAATAAATTATGTTGCTAGATATAGAAAATAGCAAAAGAATCTAAACGCCGCATCACATCTTATTCATAGCATAATTCTAAAGGTTGTTTAGGTGTAACACTTACCCTTTATTTAACACTTCCAATATGCTGTGCTAATTCTTTGTTTTATATTTACTTTTGTAAAATATAGCAGTTTTTCGTGATGTCACAACTTTTGTGCATTAAGGTTAGTTACCCAAGCAGAGTTTGTTCATGAAATCATTACTATGTATTTCAGCAATTCCTGACACTTGTCCTTGCTATTACGAGGCACTGCAGAGCTAGATTAGAAAGTTTATTTAAAAATACTGTAAAGGTTCTCTTTACTCTCCGCAAAGAAGTAAAACAACAACATGAGTGTTAAGTGCCAGTAAAATATATATTTATTAAATAAATATATAAATTTAAATGCATGACAGGCAATAACTACATTCAAAGCATGCAGAGAGGTTGCACATATGGCTCTACCAAAATGATCAAATCTTCTTCCGTTTATAGTTTTGTTTTTGTTTTAGGCTCCGCCCCTTTTCTTTGTTCTTTGCTCAGTTTTTCTTTCACGGTCTTTTCAGTTTCTTCTCGGTCTCGAAGGTTCTTCTCGGTAGCCCGAGTACCCTAACGGTGGCCGAGCCTTTTTCAGTGTCTTGAAGACTCAGCCTTACGACCATGGTGGCCAAGAGGCCTATCACTACGGCCTTGGTCACAGTGCTTTGCTGAAACAATACCAAAGTCTGGTTATAGCAAGTTGTCCATTAAGAATGTGACATCTGACAAACAAAGTGGACTAAGTCTGTAGCAAATCTGCTTTTAATTGACTTTGTTTTATAGAGTTGTATAGGTGATTGTAAAACTTGTGAGGACAAATGGTACATTTATCGGAGCTAATACCCCTTACACGGTATCATTCCTCAGCCTCTCAGCATCGTTGTTGCAAAAAATTTAAAAGCTAATGCCTGTTTGTTCAGACCTCTACTATAGCATGGCGAAAAGAAATGATATGAAAATTAGCTACTAAAATAAAAACATAATTTCGGTAAAAGGCAGCACTAGACAGTCATAAAATTCTAAAGTATTAGTAACAGCAGCGGGTAACATGAAAATTTTAAAGAAGCACCAGCACTTTTGATTTGTTTATATCAGTGAACTCCTAGTTTTTAACATGCAAGCATTATTTTCTTCGCAGAATTATGGCATATATAACTGTATTAACAACGATGAAGGGCATTGAGCTGAGATTAGTGTGTATTGTACAGTATAGACTACCATTGCTGTTTGATTACAAAATAGTTTTTAAAAGACCGAAATTTCAAACAGCGAATTTTTAGTTTTAAGCTTGCTAGAAAAAAGGACAAATTTTTTCTTATAATTAAAATTGAAATTTAGAGAAAGAGAGGTAGCTTCAGATATTATGCATTTGCATGATTACAAAATACCACTTGAAATATATACTTGTCTGGCAAATAATTTTTCATTTGTTAAAATGGTTTTGCAGCTTCTAGTGCTTAATTTATGTGGTCTGACAGCCTGGCAGTCTGCCAAGTTGCAGTCAATGCTGTTATCCAGTTTATAACATAAAAAGCCAAATCCTTCTACAGGCTTTTCAACAGAGAACAATAAACTAGGAAAAAGCTAAAATCTGTTATAGAGTTCGATTTCTGTTATAAATTGGGCTTTGTACTGCCTCACTAACTGAATAAGTGTTTGTCTTTAAATTAAGGTCAAAAGGTTAAATTTATTAAAATTATTTTGCTGAAATTTTTGTAAACATATGATTAATTAAGGAGTCGTTTGCTTATATGCAAACTGTTGCAGTGTTAGTGCCTAGTGATGATATTCCATTGCAAAAAAATCGTTAAATTAAGTTATAAAATTCTCAACTATTTTTACCTCACATGGTATAAACAAATCGCATACAGCCTCTAACAACTATTATGAAAGTATTCTGGCTAGCTCCTTTCACAATTTTTCCACTAATATTTGTTCTCTTAACAAAGAAAGCTATTTTAAACACGATGTGTTAGCCCATTTATTTGATTTGATTGGCTAACTGTTACCCTTTTTGTGACTCTTGTTTAGTATGATTCAAAAAACATTTTAGTTTGAACTAAAATTATTGCCAATAAAGTAAACAAACTTAGGTTTTTTACTTTAAACTGAGCAGAATTTCTTCTATGTTGATGCAGATAGTCTCCAGGCGAGTTTTAAAGTGGCTGGTTCTCAGAGATCAGAAAGAGTTTTGAAATCAAACATTTTGGCCGACCTGGCAAAAGGCACAAAGCATACGAATGTGAAGCTTGAACAAAATTGGCTGAGAAATGCCGAAACTCATATTGTTTATACCGACTATCAGACACGCATGCACACTCACACGCACACACACACTCACGCACACACAGACAGGCACACACACCTGCACGCACACACGCACACAAACAGACAAACACACACACAAACCCACACACACAGACAGGCGCACTCGCACGCACACGCATGCACACACTCACGCACACACAGACAGGTGCACACACCTGCACACACACACGCATACACACAAACAAACACACACAAACACACACAAAAACACACACACAAACACACACAAACCCACGCACACACAGACAGGCGCACACACCTGCACGCACACACACACATACAGACAACCAGACACTCACAATAATGAATTGGGATTTATTAACATACATGTAGACATGAAGAGATCTTTTCTAACATTTTATGTTAGTGATTGCCTGATTTGATTGGTTTTATTTAAAAATTTTCAAATATTTTTTTACTTGTTAATTGATTGATTGATTTGAAGCTGTAAAAGAAACAATGCTCATTACTTGCTAGTAGAACAAAAAATTTGGTTATTTAAACAATGTTTTCAGACTTTCATGTACTCAGCTGGTGCTATGAAGGGCTTGCAGTTAACAATAATTTATTGCTAATTACAAACACAGTAAACGATTTAATGAAACTAATTCATATAAACTACATATTATACAATACCTATTATATAATACTGGCAAACACCCACAAGACCGTTGCAGTTTTGTGCTGAGCCATTTGTTAGACCTTTACAAAAGCTAATGTAGTTATTAAAACATTTTCATTGGACTAGATTTAGCTTATAAGAAAACTATAGCGAGCCATTAGAAATTGACACAAACTTTTTGATGATCAAATATTAATATTGGTAACATAAACAGTATTCTTGCTTCATAACCACTAATTTTGGAGTTGTCTTTTTTTTGTGCCAAATTTCAAGCAATTGGCTATATAGGTCAATTGTAGGTAGCTACCAGCACTTTGCTTATTTTTCTTCACAGCCATACCACACAATGTGAGTGCAAAAATACAACAAATGTCATCTTATTGCATGTTGGACAACATTCCCAAGAAACAGCTGGTTGTCAAATCAAACTTTTGATTATAAGGGCATTTAAAGCTGAATTGAGAGCTGGAACTACTCGATGACTTCAGACGTCACTTTAATATATCAAGTCAATTTTTTATATTTTATTTTAGATCTGCAAGTTAAAAACTGAGTAAAAACTGTAATAGACACTGGTACTAGTAATACTTGTTCCATTAATCAATCACAAATAATATTATATTTTAAATGACTCTAAGATGTTGTAAAGAAGATACAGAAAGGAAACAAAAAATATTTAGCTCTTTAGTTTTACGTGTTAGATTACATCGATGTTATAAAAAAGCAAGTAGAGATGCTATCAACAAAAAATGCACTTCAAAACTTTTATGGATGTTTATGGGTATTGAGTGTTCTCCTGCAGCTTCTCTTTCTAATGAGGCTCCATGAGAAGTAGCTGAACTTTTTTATTAATATTACTTTATCACAAGCAATACCGTGTATAAATTGTGATCATATGTACATGTATCATTTTAGGTTGTTCAAAAGGGTTATTACAAGCATAATTATTTGAAATGTGCGCAAATTGTAGTTGTTGCTTTATATGTGATGCAATTTTACATGCATGAACTGTGTACAATATTATTTTTAAATACTGTGGAATCCATAAAAAACACAAGACTGTATAAATGCAATACTTTGAGCCATTCCTAGATCACACATTGTTGGTCAGTTTTTGGCATTTATGGTATAGCTAGTTTTTACTGCCGATTGCTAAATAATTTTACAGACTTGTTAGTTTTGGTCCAACATAAATTTAGATGTGTCAGTCATGTATTTTCTACCACAAGTAAATGTTTATCAAGTGTTAATGTGGCTTTTTCTAAGGTTGCCTCTTAATCCAGATGGTGTTTCTTTTTCTGACCAGCCCCCAGCGCTTTAGCCATTTAAAAACAATAAACACTTTTGGGTAAGGAGATTTTACTTTTGGTAATATTTGTTATTAATAGCTAAGGAACTTTACTATTCTCCAATATTTCTTATTTATTTCCAATGTTTTATTTGATACATTATAAAATTCTGATCTTGGAATTTTGCTTAACCCCGTAGCACTGAAGAAATAATAGAGGCCGTAATTAGAGTGTTTTATATGAGCATTTCTACGAGTCTCAACTGTTGACCTTGACCTTTATATGAGCATTTCTACGGGTCTCAACTCTTGATCTTCAGTTTGGTAGACCAACAGTATTACCTGTATTAATCAACCATGTTATGGCATTGCAGATTCACCTTCTGTATAATAAGAGCAATGGTCCGTGATGTTCCGTGATGTTCAGTGATGTTCCGTGATGTTCCGTGATGTTCCGTGATGTTCCGTGATGTCCCTTGATGTTCCGTGATGTTCCGAGATGTTCCGTGATGTCCCATGATGTTCCGTGATGTTCCTTGATGTTCCGTGATGTTCCGTGATGTTCCGTGATGTTCCGTGATGTTCCGTGATGTCCCATGATGTTCCGTGATGTTACGTGATGTTACGTGATGTTTAGTGATGTTCCGTAATGTTCTGTAAAGTTCAGTGATGTTCCGTGATGTTCCGTGAGGTTAACAAATTGTTACGTAAGGAGGAGTTATAAGAGCAGACTCACTACAAATTATTTAATGTTTAAAATCAGGTCCACTCTAAGTAATACCAAGCTTAATTGGCAATCCTAGCTCAAACTTTTACTTTCCATAAAGATGTGTCACGATCTATCTGATAGGAATTTCAAGAACTTGCTTTCACATGCATTAAGGGCAATTGCCTTCAATGAATGGGTTCATGGATTTTTTTCATGAAACAATTTTCATTGAAAATTGAAGAAATCTTGATCATCACCAGCCTTAATGATAGGATAGTACAGTAAATGCTCAAATAATGCCTCCTATAACATAAATTCCATGATAGCTTAATGATAAGATAGTACAGTAAATGCTCAAATAATGCCTCTTATTTAGTAAATTCCATGATAGCGTAACGATAGGATAGTATAGTAAATGCTCAAATAATGCCTCCTATAACATAAATTCCATGATAGCTTAATGATAGGATAGTACAGTAAATGCTCAAATAATGCCTCCTATTTAGTAAATTCCATGATAGCGTAATGATAGGATAGTATATTAAATGCTCAAATAATGCCTCCTATAACATAAATTCCAAGATAGCTTAATGATAGGATAGTACAGTAAATGCTCAAATAATGCCTCCTATTTAGTAAATTCCATGATAGCATAATGATAGGATAGTATAGTAAATGCTCAAATAATGCCTTCTATAACATAAATTCCATGATAGTGTAATGATAGGATACTACAGTAAATGATCAAATAATGCCTCCTTTTTAGCAAATTCCATGATAGCGTAATGATAGGATAGTATAGTAAATGCTCAAATAATGCCTCCTATAACATAAATTCCATGATAGCTTAATGATAGGATAGTACAGTAAATGCTCAAATAATGCCTCCTATTTAGTAAATTCCATGATAGCGTAATGATAGGATAGTATATTAAATGCTCAAATAATGCCTCCTATAACATAAATTCCAAGATAGCTTAATGATAGGATAGTACAGTAAATGCTCAAATAATGCCTCCTATTTAGTAAATTCCATGATAGCATAATGATAGGATAGTATAGTAAATGCTCAAATAATGCCTTTTATTACATAAATTCCATGATAGTGTAATGATAGGATACTACAGTAAATGATCAAATAATGCCTCCTTTTTAGCAAATTCCATGATAGCGTAATGATAGGATAGTACAGTAAATGCTCAAATAATGCATACCTACAACATTTATTCCATGATAGCTTAATGATAGGATAGTACAGTAAATGCTCAAATAATGCATACCTACAACATGTATTCCATGATAGCCTAATGATAGGATAGTATAGTAAATGCTCAAATAATGCCTCCTATTTAGTAAATCCCATGATAGCTTAATGATAGGATAATACAGTAAATGCTCAAATAATCCCTCCTATTACATAAATTCCATGATAGCTTAATGATAGGATAGTACAGTAAATGCTCAAATAATGCCTCCTATTACATATATTCCATGATAGCTTAATGATAGGCTAGTACAGTAAATGCTCAAATAATGCCTCCTATTTAGTAAATTCCATGATAGCTTAATGATAGTGTTTGATAATATTTGTTCCAAGGGGCCTAGAAAATTTAACTTGCCCTCCAATATGATACAGAATTTTATTTTTATATTTGATATAAAAATATGTATGATACATACATATATAGTTTATATTCTTGTAGCACCAATTTAACCCCGTAGCTATAGCAACATGAGACACATTGGTGAAATCGACAAACTAATTCATAGAACTGTTAACTAGCTTTCTAGGAAAAATATAGGTTTGTATTGCAGCATTCCAACTCATGGGGTGATCTTCTTGTCATTTCTCGAAAGACATTGAGCTATTCTCTTGACCAATCAGCTTTTTGCTCTCTGATGGCCATTTTGCCTCCTTAAGAGCTTGGATGATATTAGAAATATCTTGAGCTACAAAAATCAAGTTATCTCCCCTTACATGTAAATATCATAATGCTAGTTGTTCCTATTGGCTGTCACAAAATTATTCAATTTTAATTTCAACAGTGTCATTAATGTTGCTTTTGTAAATATTTTAGTTGCAAATAAGTTATCCTTATCTCATGTAATTCTCAACTTTTTAATTTAACAAAAAAATTTCTATAATGCAAGTAAAAAATCAACTACTACACTTTTTAATCAAGTTGCAAAAAATATTAGACAACCACTATGAACTTATGCCATGACTTAAACAGCCATTACTTAAACAGAAAGAGCCTGGCTTGGGTAGATCTACAAGTGTTTTAGTTTTGATCAAGTTCCTTACTGCCGGACTTGTTCGACAAAAATAATCCAATTTTGGTTTGTGTGTAATTTTGCAGCCTCGTTACCATCTGTCCATATAAAAAGAGTTTGTTAAACACCAGTAAAAATATTTAATACAATATTTATTTAAATAATAAAAATGGTAATGTAGGAGTTAATATACTACATTAGTTCATAATAGAGATGATTTTGGCATTAAAAATTCATAGGGCAAGAAAGGCGTCACCCTAAGGTCTGCCCGTAATCTGTTATGACGAACAAAAGAGGAACTGCCGAAAGACCACGACAACTAAACGTAGTGTTAAAACTCTCAGTTCACCAACTCAGTCTGACAGCTGTTCAGTTTGATAACTGCACTGATTGGTTAAGCAAGACCAGTGCAGATTAGCTGCACGTGGACAAGCAGCTGTCTGTGTGTCATCTGTTGCAACCAGTCCGTAAATACATATATGTACAGGTAATATATTCCCACTACTATTCGTAGGTTATGTAATTCTATTATTACAACTACAATATGGTGATTCAATTTATTGGCGACAACTTTTAGGTAGACGATTCGAAAATCACAATCATTTAACGAGATGTCACCTATCGCATAAATGGTATAATCGTGTAATGGAAAATCATCTCACACCTGATTATTTTCAGAGTGAGCGAACCTGGAAGTTAAATGCATGGGTCTTCTAATCACATCACAAGCTCGTTCTATAGCCACCTACACGGGCATTCATAAAATAAATGTTTTTAATTATTCCAAGCACACAACAGCTTCTTTTCGAGTTGAAATGTTCAAAAAACATTAAAAGTTGACTTGCAACAAAATACACATTACAGTTATTTCGTATCAAAAGATTCACCATGTCTTACTCTGTTGTGTTGTAAGTGCCAAATATGTAGAAATGTGATTAAAAGCTCTTAAAAGCTCAAAAACGAAAAGCCGCCGTAGATTAGAATATCTTTACTTTGATGAGCTAGCCACGAAATTTGGTTATCGTCTTGTCACGTATGTTCTCACATGAATTGAAAGGCCAATAAACAGATCAATATAAAACTTATCGCAGTCCTAGTTTATGACAAACACTTCGGGTTTTACCAAAGACCCCATATCAAATATAGATGCTCGCTACTTTCCAGTTTTCTTTCGGCCTGGTCTAATTGGCAAGTCATAATCTGATCGTGTGACCCAATACTTCGCAAATAATTTTCGCAGCACTTTTTGATTATCACAGGTGACCAACAGGCTCGTCATGATTATCAGACAATGATATGTACTCCTTCAAGCAAAGGCTAAAAAATTAAACGAACTTTTACGGTAAGTTATAAGATATCACTGCTAAAAGTGACAGCATTACGATGACGATAAAATAGGCGCGTAAGAACAATAGACATGGTTTTATTGAATGCGTAAAGTATATTTGTGAAAATATTTCGACGAATAAGGTTGCATGAAAGTGTAAACAGAAACCATCTTTCACAACTACATCACATTTTAGCCGTTTTGGAAAGGGAATTCATACTACGGCGGTCTCGTGAGGCTGCGATTAACTATTCGTTTTTGAGCTTTTAAGAGCTTGTAATCACCTTTCCACGTATTTTGCACCTACAACACAACAGAGTAAGACATGGTGAATCTTATGATACCAAATAACTGTAATGTGAATTTTACTGCAAGTCAACCTTTAACCAAAGTTTGCAAGTTTTGCTACAACATAAAAGTAAAAACTTAATTTTAAAGCAGATGAGCATTTATATCTTGCATTGATTTTGCAAGGATTGCAAAGTTATAACAATTTATATGCATCCCTATTGTATATTAAGTTTTACTGAACATGTGTTTATGTCGCGATAAATAAATTAATTTATTAGGGAAAGAGTTAATTATACACATAATGATTACTCATGATGATCTCTTACTTTGCTCAGGACTGCCAAGTGTACTAGTTACTTAATAAACAGTAACAGTAATAACTAGATAGTAATAACCACAGGCAATAAAAGCTAGAGCTGTGTACATAACCAGGTTTGCTCTTCAAACTTTCAAACACCATTGATTGTAGTGAGAGCTTTGGCTAATGCGCAGTAACATTGAAACTGTAGTACAAATGCTTTGAAAGTGAGCAGTATTATTTGACCACTGTATCAACTTCACGCTAATGAGTATTTGCAGTACACATGCCGTTTCATGTTTTGAAAAATGCTCATTTGCGGTATGCATGAATTGCTGGGTTTCAAGTAATGTTTGATGGAATTAAATGCCCAGTCGACTGCAATTAGCAGTTTGCAGATTTTTCGCGCATTAGAATGCTGTACTGTTGTACAAAGTTACTACATACTGAACTGTGATGACTCAGTGCAGTTTTAATGAGTCACAACTCTGACCAGTAGTAACTTTGACTTCTGCTTGACTTTAAAGTATTAACTGAAAGTTCATGTTTCTTCTTTATACCTCTTTGAAACTGTAACTTCTGCACATAGATGCACAATTTTTTCAATTGTTTTTGTAATTTTTTGATAAAGAAAATGTTTGTCGAAAACATTTCAAAACATTATTTTGCTTTTTAATTTATTACAAATATTAGATGGTAATTTAAATATTGTGCCAAGCTCAATTCATGGCACTTCATTGAAATAGCATGTAGTATGTCTTCAATTCAGTATATTAAGCAGCTGCATTCAAATAGAAACAATTTTTTTACATTTCAGCCAACTTGTGGCTGAGAATGTCTTAAGTTTAAACTATGATGTCATTAGTTTACTGAAATAACCATTAAAAAGAGAAACCAATTGTAGAAACCAATTGTAAAAAGAGTTGAAAGAAATAATGAGACAACACTATGAGTTCTAATAAATGTGTTGTGATGAGAGTAATTAATACTAAAACTACTAACCAGCAAAGTTCAGGCACATTCTCAACCATTCATCTTCAGTGTAGCCTGTGTTCCTTGTAAGTTTATCATCTAATAGATGCTTTAGTCTCATCGCTACCACATTCGTTAAGGCAGTGAGGATAATTGTCTAGTAAAAAAATAGAATGACAAAGGTAAAAAGAAGTCTGATGAAATAACAGCAATAAGAGTATATGGTAACTAAATGATTCAATGTTGTCTATGAGTAAGCAGCAATAAGAGTATATGGTAACTAAATGATTCAATGTTGTCTATGAGTAACAAAAACAAGAAATAAGTGAAAATGTCACTAAAATCTCCAGTTCACTTTTTAATTGCTTTGAATTCATCAGCTCAAACTCTTTGGAACTCAACTAAATTTTTTACTAAATTGTGTTTGAGTTTCAGCTTTTAATTTTGTTTATTTCAAACTAAACTTCATTTCAGAATTCTTCAAAACATATTTTAATGTTCATTATTTCATTCAAGTTTTTACATGCTTTACATGCATCGATTGCCAATGTTTGGAATTGTTACCTCTTTATTTCTAGAATCCATTTTTCCATATGGTCTTTCTCCAATAGGAATTAGAAGTTGCTCCATAGGAACTTCAACAGGGTTCATCTCGATCCTCAGGCTGGTTTTACTACCTTCCGTATTCTCATCGTCATTCCATAACTCTCGTAATTTGAATGTCTTGAAAACTAAATAAAGTCAAGCTAAATCATTTTGTAAAAATTTATGAAGCAAGATATATATATATATATGTATATGTATCAAATATATGTATCAAATATAGAAAAAATGTATACATTCAACTTATATTTATATATATTTTTATACATATTTACACATACTAGAAATTCCTCTGTTGTACAGCTCACAACCAAAGTGATGTTGGAACAAAGAAAGGGCACTGTTGGTTGAGAAATACAATATTAGCAGTCAAATGGCACTGCAGTGCAATAGGATAACTTCAATGGTAGCTGTAATGTACTAGGTGTGGGTATTATTATGTACAACAAACAGCAATAATGAAAGGAAAGGATTATTTGTTTATATCTCTCCCCCTGCAATAGGAGAAATGCAATATTAGAAGTAAAATGCACTGATATTATTAGAATAACCAATATTATCAATATAGTGATACAGTAGTAATAAAATACCAATGCACAATTCTGTTTACATTTCAAAACGTCATAGCTAACAATATTAAGAAGTTGTGATATTTATATAGTTTTTTAGAAAATCTATTTAACAAAACTATTTAAAAAAATAATAACAGTAACATATTGCCCATCATCGATGTTGTTAGTGTGACTATAACACTTCAATAGTCATCCAAACTTATAATTAAATATTGTAAAAATCTCATAAGAATCGTTAGAAAAAATTATCATCGTCATTTCCTTTACTTACACTGCATTAGACATCAGTTAGAATACCAAAGTACTCAAAAGTGTCTAAAATGTCAGTTCCTTTTAAATAGGCAAAAAAGAAACGACTATATTTCAGTACTTTTACGTTAATTACAGAAACCTTCGGCAATTTGACAATGCTATAGACTGGTGAAATGTGCACGTTATTTTTTCGTGAAATGCGCACGACTTAATAGTTCTATTCTCTGTCGCTCAGCGTTTTGTTTGCCGGTCTTAATTTTGATAAAAGTAAGGCTTAGCAAGTTTTAATAATGATTTTCGGCCAAATTAATCTGTCTATTTTTGTATAATTCGTTCAGATGGGTAAGTTTTAAGATACCGCCGACACTTTTCAAAAACTTGGTAATATATTTAAATAGGTTTATATGTGTTTTGTGTTGTTATTATACATAAACGACTCTACAGAAAAGTGGTTAAATTTGTTGATGAGATTTTGGTACAAGGGTTTGCGACGTTGTTGATGAATAATTTTCGTAAGTTGTGTGCACATGCATTTATCATAAAAACTCTCAAACATTCGCTCCACTCGTTTGGTCGTGGGATAAATATATATCTATATAGATATATTGTATGTTATATATTAGATACTTATATTTTTATATCATATATTTAACTCTTAAAGTTTGTCTGTATGTATGTGTGTCCTGGTTTGTTATGTTTGGCTATAGCTATTAAATTTTCGAATTAAAAGCTCGCATTCTGCTAGATATGAGCTAACAAAAAACACGATCGAAGGTTAGTGATCCAATTGTCTAACTACAAGTCTACGAAGACTTTTATGACTTATAGCTATTACAATATACTGTATCCACCCTTTTCTTGATTGCGCTAAATGATGTATTAACTGAAATTCTATTAACTCTATTAGTAGAGTTAATAGAATTAACTCTATTAGAACATAAACCTATTTTTCAGCTTATTCCTTCAGAGGGTGGGCTACTCAAACAAGGATGTTTCATAGTCAGAAGTTTATGCCTAATTCAATTATGATGTTTCTACACCTATGTGTTTGCACATTTCTGAGCTAGAGAGCACTTTTGAAATGGGAGGGGGCAACTCTAAGTTTGCTTGGAAAACCTTACATACCAGACAAAGAAAACTATTTTATAATCTTGAAAATTAATAAAGTTTTTATTTGAGATTAGGTGAGTCAACTCTCAACATTTCTTAACCCATGCCAAGGATGCAGCAAGACTGCTTGTTTCACTGTCTTGATCAGTCTATAGATGAATAAAACCCTAGTCAGAGTGACTAAACTTCAATATGAGACAGCCAAACAGTATTCAAACAAATGGTTAATATTGGAAGAAGAGAAAAGCAGAAGATACAGCAGAAGAGGTGAAACTAGATATTTATTACTTCACAAGTTCATGATGATTACTCCATTATGATGGTACTTTGGTGGGAGAAAAAGAAAACATTTTCATTTTAGTCTGCACATTTTGTGAGCAGCAAAACTAACTCTTTGCAGTTTACATGACGTATTATAGCCTACAATTTGGACATAAATGTATAGATAAATTACACGTATGATCCTTCATTGGTTTTTTGCATATGACCATACAAACTACACTAGATATGGCACGCTGTACTATGCAGAAATGACTAATCGGAAAGTATTGCATAGCAAGGTGTATGAGGCTCTTTTGAAGAAGTGGTAGTTTACTTATCAATCACAACATCACTGTCCATTCAGCTCTATCGTTTGTGATCAATCTATTGAGCAAACAGTTAAAAGAGACTCAAAGTCTCACGATGGAATCATAGGGTTTAACAGGAAGTCATTGTCCTCTAAACGCTGGACTCCATCTCATCCGGAACGAACAGCTGTACATACAGACATGGAGAAGATGCCAGTGCTTGGTGATTCGGATGCAGCAAGTTGTGAGATGCGTAAAAAGGCATTGAAGGCTGATGAAAAAATGAGGAAAATCATGAAAGACTCATAACAGCGAGAATAAATCCATTTGCATTTCAAACCACCAAGATGGTACATATTACCAATGGTGCAAAAGGCTTCATTGAAGTAAAGCAGGATCTTGAAATGGCAAATGTGATAGGAGAGAAACAGTTTTCAGAATTTGTCCATAAAAGGTTAAGCACCCAAGAGAATGATTTCAACGCATCCATCAAATCAAACAAGCTTAAAACCTTCACCACGTTACCATCAGCTAAGAAGAAATCAAAATAAAAAGTCCTAGAGTGTTCGCACAGACTGTTTGAGAATTTGGTAGTCATCAGCCAACAGCGTAACTTGGATTTGAGAAAAGTCTTATCATTCTTTCTTGGCAACACCAGCTGGCCTCTGGCTATCTCTGATGGCTCTATATTAAAGACTGCTAAGTTGACTCTGATGGCTGCTGTTGAAAAAGATGTTGCTGATCGACCATCAATCTATGTTAACCGGGATCAGCTACCAGTCTTTGACGTGGTTGTGGTTGATGCTATGGCCAAAATTCAGACCCTGAGAGCTCCTCCAGCTTTTGCAACAAATAGTTAGTATTGCAATTATATTGCAGTTATTGTTATTTTTACTGCAGTTATACTGCAGTATTGCAGTTAGTATTTTGTTTGTGACCCACACCTTGATATCAGCATTAAGAAAGGTGAGAGAAGTCGTAGAAGTATGAAAGGAAGGCAAAAGGTTGCTGTGTTTAGTCCAAACTAATCATTGCCAAAATGGTCTGAATTTTTAGCAGATGGCTCAAACAAGACTGTCCTAGTGAAATTTTTGAAGGATACATGAAGCAAGTCAACTGCGAAGCAGACACTAGGTCTTGTAATAGCTTTTTATCGAGGATGCCACATTATCAGCTATGACTTTGATGGATCAATCGCTGTAAGCCAAATAGATAATTTGACATCAGGCCACACGGAGGCAGATACGGCATTTTATCACTTATCGCAAAGATAATGGAAGACAAACCCAGCTCAGAAGTTCTAGTCAAGTGCCAGTACACAAATGTTTTCCTAAGCTGTCTATCTCTAGTGGATGAGCTGCTATCACAGAAACTCATTTACTGATGGGGTGAGGAGCAGTTGAGATATGTAAACATAGGCTGTCTGTCTACCGTCCTCACACCCGAACGGTGCAAAGCCCTGCTCGGGCTCCATGCTCTAAGTGGATGCGACAGTGTAAGCGCATTCTATTGCAAAGGGAAGATAACTTTCTTCAAGCTGTTAAAAAACCATCCTGAATTCTGTGACACACTGAAATCATTGGAAACAAATTTTGAAGTTGATGGTGCAATAAGAAAATCTAGTGAAACATTCATATGCAGATTATATGGTGAAGAAAAAATTCCATTAATGAAGCACGGTATAAGATCTTCTGCTTACCATCTCGCACATCACAATCAAACCTACTCCCCCCACTAAATGAGTTAAATCTCCATGTATCAAGGCTGCCTATCAGGTCACGATATGGAGAAGAGCCAAGCAAATCATCATCAATGCCCCATCCCCCAGCAACATGGATGGTTTATGGAAGGTGGAGAGCTTAAAGCTAAATGGATGAGACAACAACCAGCACCTCCTTATGTGCTCATGGACATGTTTTGTCAATGCAAAACTGGATGCCAGTTTCGTTGCTGTCAGTGCAACAACACAGATCTCAAGTGTACGAACATGTGCAGATGAAAGCCGCTGTACCAATAAAAATAAAGAGGATGGAGACACGATAGTACACGGTTCAACATAATAAGCATTAATGATGAAGATATGTATACTAAAATATTATATATACATGGTCTGAATCTTTAAAAATACTTTTCATTTTGTTTTGTCAATCTGTAATGATATAGGAGTTGCGGAATAACAAGGACAAACTGTAAAGCTGCCACTACATCAACCAAACTGAGAATACATAATATTATATAATACACTTCTAATATTATTCTAATACTTGAATAATAAATATTTTAGTGTTATTAAAATTGATTTCAACTCACGTTATTGCTAATTATTTAGTATTGATATGCCATTTCCATTATCACATTGTTGGCAGAAGCACATAAAACATTACAGAAATTTATTTAATTAAAATAACACATTAATTATATTGCTCAAAAATGAACACTCTGAGAGGTGTAGAAACCAGATATTTGAAATCAGCTCGAAATTCTGACCTAAATGCTACTCTTATCACATAGCCCACCTTCAAAAGGAATAAAGCACTTTTTTGACAGCTTTTTGATGCCCTCCTGCTCTACTATATGAAACGTGATGATTTTTCGTGTATCCGTGAACTTGTATTTTCATTTTTTTCTGTAAGGTTCAATTGCTAAATCGCGGTCAAGGCTTTTCACGCAAACAATCGTAGTATCTAGAGTAGGAATAGCCTCTACATTTTATCTCCATTCGGTCAGACAAAGACAGTCTGGTACCTCAGTTTTAAATTTGTAGCAGTATAGAGAGGTACTAGTATCAAGTGGTACCAATATCGTCCGGATCAAAATGTTTATGGATGGCTATTGCTGTAACAGGAATTTTTTTATACACACACTTCTATGCATGAACTGTTGTTATTATCATTGTTGTTATTATTCAACAGGTTCAAGATTTTCATATTTTTTCTCAGTTCGTATTAATTGTATCGTTACCAAATCATCTTTTATTGTAATCATGACTAAACAGATTTAATTTAGCTATTACGATTATTTCACATCTACATTTAAACACTTTTATAGTTGTTTTATTTTGTTTCTCAATTCATTTGACCTGCACAGAATCTTTTCCTCATAATATGAAGTTTTAAAGTTACAGTTGTAGTTGTTTAACAAAGTTTGAAAACCTTTCCAGTTGTTTTTATTTTCTCTTAATTTATTTCAACTGAATAAAACACTTCTTTCATAATATGTAGTTTGAAAGTTAGAATGACAAATGCTGTTATTAATGTTAAATACTAATCAATTTTCTGTCCAAAGACTTTTTTATTACCCGAGCAGCGCCGGGTAGCACAGTTAATATAAATATAGTTAGGTATAAATATCAATATCTGTCCTACTATAGCGATAAAGTTTTAAGAATGAAATATTTACTGCTAACTTCAGTTGAACTCACAACCTCTAGTTCTGCAGACAACCATTTACCCAATACACTACACTGCCCAACTGGCTCTACATTGGGATATAGTTAATGCATACTTAGAATACATGCCAATCTTTCATGGTTTCACTTAAAACACTTCAGCTAGCGGTATGTGTAAAGCCATACCAGAAGAAAAATGCATGTCCATAAGTGAAGAAAAACGCGGAAACTCAAGTGGTAACAACACTATTGCAATCAGTATAAATCCGTAGTAGGCACTGCAGCCAGGACGGTATGAATTATACAGAAATAAACACAGTAAACAGAAATAGCTTAGTACATAGTTGATGTTGAATATGTCGATTAAAAGTAAAACTTCTGTACAGAACTTTTTTTTATTACCCATGCAACGCCAGGCATTCTCCTAGTATATGTATACAAGATCGATCGTCACAACCAGCAAACTACACTGCGATTCAAAGCCACCAAAGCCCAACTCCGACCCCCCTTGTCTTTAGATTTGTACATATGGTGTTTGGTTTACAACTTCAACTGAAAGCTTTAAAAAGTTTTGAGGAACGATGAGAATACTTTTCAAGAACAGCATACGGCATAATGGCAGCCATTTTTTACGGCGTATCAAGCTTGTTTTCTAACTCCATAATTTTTCAGTTTTATGCCTCAAAACTTTGAAAGCAATAACCAATAACTGTATCGGCTTAATATGCTTTACTGGGATCAAGTTCCATGTTTAACTTGGTCTAATACTTTGGCATATTTGCAACACCATTTAGCAAAAACGCTGACACCAGTGGTATTAATGTCGCTCTGGCCGAGAGTAGAGAATACAAAATGTCAGCAACATTAGCCTGGCTTCACCTGTAAAAGGTTTAAGGTTATCTTTCCAAAATTCTGACGAATTAGTCGAAAAATAAAGCCTACCCTCTATTTGAATGTCGCCTTTAATAGAAGCCACTCTAGGAGAAAGGTTTAAAAATTATGAGCAACATGGCATTCAAATAGAGGTTTTACAACATTTACTTTTTAGTGAGTGATGTAAGGATTATATACAATAATAAGGTAACGCTAAAAAGCCCCTTTTTTACACTAAGTGCCTTGTCAGTGCTGTGCGCGCCATAAGCTGCACATTTATACTACCTAGCCTATATAAAATCTTTGTAAGTTTTTGTTTAATCAGCTGATTTTGTTAACAAATATACGAGAACCTTCTGACATCACAGCAGGTACTGCTAAAGATTATAAAAACATCGATTTTGTAATCTTTTTAATAATGGAGCTGTCTTTGTAATTTGCTCATCAAATAATCAAGGTATGCTCATAGGCAAAAGTTGACGAATTCTACTGGTTCAAGGGTCAACTGCAATGCCAACAAAGGCTTAAAGTTCAACATGTATTTTTTACTTCGGCAATCTGTTTAGCTGACAAGCAATAGCAAAGTACATAACCCTCCTCTTGTTTTTAAGGCACTATAACATGAGAAGTAAAATGCTAATGGGTTTTCTGATGTGACCTTGACCAGTAGTGATCAACATTTTTAAGACTGAGAGCTACTTCAAGGAATTGAGTTGTACGAAAAGCCCAGTTTAGTAAAAGCTTCAACAATAGCAAATTTGCAAAGATACATGTTTAATAATATTACTAGCATTTGTAATACTACTATGTGGAGAGACTGATAACATCAGTGTTAAGTACTCTCCATAATTACACAACGATGATGGCAGGAATATTTGAACTTGCAACACTTATTAATAATCTGCTCTAATATTTGAAAGTCAGGAGTTAACACCAAGTAAATTGTTAATAGAGTCACAACAAGTTATCCGGTCTTTCTCAACAATTTTTTCTATTTCTGTACACGATTTTCAGTTTAAGTTTGGTGTTTTCAAAGAACACATAGTATTTCTTCTTTAGCTATATATGTCTATTAGCAGACAACCAGGCACTACATTCTGTTCACCAGTGTACTGTAATCGGGCCAACAATTTGACACTGCAAGTCTCAGTGAGTATTGATGTGTATCAGTAAAGCATGCTCTGTGTTTGTCCTTGTTAAAGTTATTGTTAAAAAAGGGTGATTCACAGAAATAGGCTGAACACAGGAAGGCAGACAACTTTTATAATTGCTGTGCACACATCTTTGTATCAAGGGATCAAAGATTTAGTGCAGACTACTGGGTCCTGAGGTACAGTTCGTTTTGCAACATTAATTTTTCCTAATCACATTGCGCAATGAAGCTTGCATGCTGGCTTTCTAAGTGGAGCTCATTTTTACAAGAGCTATTTTTAAAACATACGTAGGTGAGGTTAAGCGTTTCCTAGTGACCCCTGATCTTTGTCATCTGCACACTTTGCAGTTGAAAGATAATACCTTCACATACAAGTGACCCAATATATGAGAAACTCGAGGTATGAGCTGATTTTCTAGCAAGTTTCTTATTTAAAATAAAAGTATGTAATCTTTAAAATACGAGCGTCCGAGACACCTCCTGATGCCCACTACACTATATAACCAAGTATGCAAAAGGCCACATGCAACAAGCGCATCGTTTGGTCTTTCTACTCAATCAGTTTGAAAAAAAATTTAAAAGGTTGCCTTAAATATATTGTGACACGGGGTAAAAACTGCTGAACCGAAAACAGCTACTTATAATACGACAATAAAATTAAAGTAAGTTTAATAAAAGATTAAAAATTTGCTTCAAGTGTGTGTTTAGTATGCTAAATTTGTTGAAGTTAATTTCACAGTGTCCATAGCGTAGAATCACAAAGGTTTAGTGTACCGATCGCGTTGCTCTCAAATCTCTCAGACAGCCGTGATCCACAACGTCTGTGTGAAGGGAAAAGCTTACAGTAGTGCGCATAGAGATGTTACATTTTATTGCAGATCATAACAACTAGATAAGTATTGTAGGAGTTACCACCATTGAAAACACTTATTTCTATCATAATATCCAATTTAAGTGGTGTTTTCATAGTATGGTAACGGATTAATTTGTCCTTAGTGATTTCATATAGGAAATAATGTTTTGAGACACGAGTAAATTGACCTACAAGCTCAGTCCTAGCGAGCATTAAGCTCGTATGCCGAAGTATGACTCTAGATCAACTACATACTAGCTTAATTGATATCAATCACTATCACAAGCAGTTGATATGCATCCCTAGTACCACTTCAGAGTAAAAGGACAAGTTGTTATCTTTTGAACAAAGAGCTGATAACTACAGACTTCCCAAAAGATCTAGTGGAACACTGGCATTTGCTTGCTCTTTGAAAAGTTGATTCATAAAAAAGCAAAATTTGTATAAAACAAATAAAAAATAAAAACTATACTTAACTAAGTGTACAGTGAATATATTTTAATTGTGATGCTGTTTAATTAATCTTTTTCCAAATGCTAATGAGTTTATCTGGACTGCAGTGCAGATACAAAATGTTTGAGTCTTTGTCCAAATGTCTTAAGCATTTGTATAAGTTCTTTTATTTTATAATAGTGAAAAGATCGCGTGAAAAGATAATGCATTGGCTGACTTGGCTAACCTTTTGAAGTTTTCAGATCATATTTTTGTCTTTATTACAGCTTGTTACTAAAATTTTAATATTTTTTGTCAATCAATACTTGTCTTTTTTTCGTATAATGTTTTTTTAGTGGTGATTCAAAGATGTATTATGTAGCTATGTATATTGTTTTACTTGTAAAATGTAAATTAGTAGAAGTACGTAAATACTATATGTACCATATAATTGTGTTTTAATAAAGTTAAAAAAAATATATTTGTGCACAAATTTAAAAAGGTTTGTAAAATTATAAACTTAGTAAAAAAGAAGTCAAATCACTAAACAAGCATTTCTGTAGAAGAGCACAGTTAGGAGGGCTTTAAATACCCACACTTCAAAATTTCTAAAACATTCCAGCATTTTGAACGTAATCAATAATTTTGAATTTTACTCGAAAATTAGCTTTTTATTTACTATGCTAGGCACTATCTTTATTAAGCATAACTGAGTTGATTTGAATGGACTTGAGTTGAATAAAAAAAATTAAATTGTCATAAATATGAAGACTTCTGGTCTCTCACCAAACTAATTGATGAAGATTGTTAACCATACCAACTTATAAAACTTTTTGTTTAATATTATCTACTTGAGTACACAAACCTGATATATTGTACATCTCTTTGTTATGTGCCTCCCAGGCAAACCAAGCATTCTTCTCTTGCTTGATTCCTTCCCCTCGCAAATGGAGCAACAAAAAGTCTTTTTTGAAATATTTCATTGAGAGAGGAAAACCAGAGCTGCAACAAAAACCCGATAAAACACATACTTAGGGAGAAACCTAGAGATATGCATGTTAGTTCCTATTTCATATTTTCACGGACAAAGTTGTAAACTCTTGACCACACTATTGGTTTAAGTAAATATTTTACCTTGTCTGGTAATAGTAGTAGACTGTATTCATGACAAAAGGATATATGACGTATATAACATTACTAGATGAATGCTTGGCGTTGCATGGGTAATATTTTGTAATAAAAAGTGTTTTTGCACAAAATTTTTTGACTGTACATAAAATTTAGCTGTTTGTTTATTTCTGTGGGCGCTATAAGTTTCATTAAGTTTATGCTATATTTGCATATATTTATAGCACTTTGGAAAAGCCTGAGCACATATTTTTCTTTTAGTAGTTCAAGCATGCTAGGTGAAGCGTTGATATTTTAACCAATCACAATAAAAGATTAGCAGGTATATAAATATGAGCGCAAAAACTTCATAGTATGGTAAATAAGCCTTGTGGTGTAGGGATAGCATGGCTGTCCACAGAATTTAGGTTTTGAATTTCAATTTCAGTGTGAAGGGTTTTATTTGTTTCAAAGATTTCATCGCTATAACCGCACATATAGACAGCAAGCAAATACTTAAAATTATATACATATAGATCTGTCATATGCCACAGATATATGACATATACTGACACATCATATATCAACATGACATATTAGAATATAATATAAAACAAAATAATGTAATATAATATATTTTAGTATATTATAGTGGGATATAACACACTATATTATATGATACAATATGATGTAACACGATGAAATATACTGTAAAACCTCTAATTGAACGCCACCTCTATTTGAACGTCACCTCCAATTGACCACCATCCTGAGAGAAGGGTTGACAAATAGACTGCCACTCTCCAATTGAACGCCACTTTCCATTTGACCACCACTTTGACATTATTTGATCTTTCCAAGCCCATAATATCAACTTATCAGTAAAAAAGTGTCTAAAAAATTGTATTAATAATGAATCGTTTATATCCATAACAATTATTTCTCTCGTTGTCCAATTCCAAAGCTTTTCGCTTTGTTGTTAAAACTTTGAAAACAACACCATAGCAATAACCAATAGCGGTCTCAGACTAGTAGCAGTTCTTTGTTTAACGCGGTCTTTCTACTTCAAAGTAGCCTACATATAAAAAACGACTTAAATTTACGATGGTAGGTAAACGTTCAAAGCAACACTTTAAAAATAATTAATTTTTCAGGCTATTAGGGGCTCTTTGTTTAATGTGGTCCTGATACTTCGAAGTACATGTATATATAAAACCGATTTAAATTTACGATGGTAGATGAAACTGAAAGCATCGCTATAGAAATAACTACTGTTTCAAGTTAATAGTAGTTCTTTGTATTATGCGATCCTAGTACTTTGAAGAACCTGCATATAAAACTGGTTTGCAAGTTTTGGACCAAAAGTTACATTTACTAAGCAAACTTTTACTAATAATGTTAAATGCAGCGCATGAAAGGTTTGCTTTGCCAAAAAATTGTTTGGACGGTAATACGGACTAGTTAAGCAGTGCAGAAGAATTGATGCCAAAAGATATTGTGGAAGGTATTGGACAACTAGAATATGTTTGTTCCATCAAAAGCAACAATCATACACAGCTATCCAGGCAAACGATGAGAATATTTTTATTTTAAAAACGTAAATTTTTGTTTCTGCATGTAATATAAGCATGATTTGTTTATGTCACTTGTTCATGAATATATATTTGTATCATTTGATAGACTTTTATTGCATAACTTATAAATATGCAGGTTTATAGCATGTTATTTAATAGCATCCTTGTGGCTATCTTAACACGGCTTACAGGAGATCGACTCTTATAACTCCACTTCTATTGCACATAAAAAGCTAGTTTTGGCTCCAAATTGTAGCAAACATATCAGTGAGTGAAATGAGCTTTTATTCAACTGCGTTAAATATAAATATAAAACAGAAGTATCTTTTCAAATTTAGAATGAAATAAAAATTGAAAATGCCAACTAATGGCAAAAGACACAAGCTATAATATCATCGCTGGTCAATTGCATGCAATGGATATCAACTGTTAAAGATATTTCTTTGTTTTTCAATGCATATTTATTAAGAGATCTTTGACAAGTTAGAGGTAATTTAGCAAATTTATTGCATCCAAAAGGTTTAATATCGCTCCGCCAAAAAGAGAGAGCAAAATATAGGTGCATTTGGCTTCTCCCATAATAGGGTTAAATTTATTTTCTGAAAATTCTGACGAATCCTTTGAAAAATAGACCGCCAATTGATTGCCACTATAAAATAAAATTGAAAAATAGAACGCCATGGCATTCAATTAGAGGTTTTACGGTATAGATTGTTATTGACAGGCAACAAAATTATAATTCTACAAGTTGTAGCAACAAGTAGTGCAACTTTGGTTATATTATGGTTATATTATGCACACACTTGTTATTATATGCGTATCCTTTAATACCTGTATATAAACTCCGCCCTCTTAGTGTCGGGTGTGAAGTACTCTCTCATCCAGCCCATTCGATCTTCTCCCAACTCTATGGGTGGTCCAGAAGCAGCTATAAATGTCTTTCCTTTCTCACTGATAGAGTTCATTTGACCTTTTTTGAGCACTAAATATAACATTTCAATAATTATATTTAAACATTAAAACATTTCAATAGGTAAATTTAAAACATGCATCTTGTTTTTGTAAATTAGAAAGAAAAGATTTTATATCTTTCAAAGCTTAGTTGCTTTTCTAAAGCATTACTTCACAGCTAAAAAGGTATACACTGTGATTGTCACTTTTTCTTGGAGTTGCCTTTCCGGCTACAAAAAGACTCACCATCAAATCCGAATTACAAATGGTTGTCTGGATACAAATACAAGAGATATTAGGGTATTTAATCGCAGTCTATTAAAACATATTCTCACTCATAGCATCAGGTTTACTCAGCTTGAAGTCTTGTAATACATTGTCACATTCATTCATATGAAGTTCTATCATTTCTGCTCAGTCAATAACAAGTCAACACACGCGCGCACACGCACTCGCACGCACACGAAAACATGTAGATTGATTTTATTCTTTTGTATCTGTTTATTAGTAAAATAATAAACATGCACATGTATTTTATCTAGTATTAATCTCGGCAGTTTCGGAGAATTTTATCATTTTTAATCAGATAGCCATTCCCACGCGTATGTGGATTTTGAATAAAAATCAATGAACTGTTTTCACGGCAGCAATCTATGAGCAAGTTGATTTTAGCAACAGTCCTTAACGCATGCGAGTTTTTGTTCAGATGAGTGTTTAAGACGCTAGTTCTTGGAAACCAGAAGAATCTACTAGATTTTAAATAATAGATAAATCTATATTATAAAACTAAATCTTTTTGGTAGCGTGGCAGAAAACTCTGAGCATATGCGTGTAATGTTTTGAATGGAATCAGCTAAAAATATTTGGAAACGCATAGCTTGTACCCAAACTCGACACAATGACAATAAGAGTTTTATTAATAGAGATGCTGGCGAAGAGGATTGCTATTAACAGCTATTACCAGTCTTAGGCTCTTGTGGGCTTTTCATAGTTGCAAACATAAAAGGAACCAAAGCTAGTAACAACTGTATCACTGAGTACTCACATAATGGCTGACGCATCATGCTGTGGTTGTTGCACCGTGTGACAATCTTTTTCCGTGCCTCTATCTTTATCTCCACAGCCTCTCTGTTTACGCTTGATTTGAATTTGCAGAAGATCTGCGGTAAGTGAAGTAATGTTTTCATCCTAAAGTGTTTTGGTGATGGAAGCGCAGGCTTCTGTGCAATAGAAGATATCAAGAAAGTTAAGGAACTTCACTTATTTTAAATAACTGGAAATTTGAGTGACACCTTGTAGAGTCAAAACTATTCATACAGCATCATCACCATGTGTTTGAACCAGTTCATCTAAGCGACTAGGTCGATAGACAAGTCAGTTTCTCCGATAGACTAACAAAGAATCGATCTGGCACTCGATCAAAGGGTGCGAATTGCTACAGCTACATATTAATAAAGGAACAGCACGTAGAAAAAGACAGAGCTTTTGCACTTTCTCTGTATATATTTAAATGTGACTTTCATATCAAAAGATAAATACTGTGCTTATTTACTTCTATTGTAAGTTACTCTGAGATTAGTGTGGTTCAGTAAAGGAGTTGGTCGACTTCCTTTACAATTAGTCAGCTCAGTGAAAGATTTCATGAAAGTTTGTAATACCTCTACAAGTACCTCTCAGTTTGAATGTTGTATCTCTTAGCTTTTGATTGGTCTGTAAGTTTGCAACTAGCCTGACTGCTTATATGGTTTCAGCTAACTTGGAAAGGAAACAGCACTTTATCGTTGTAAGTTTAAATATACTTTAGTTTACTTTCAAATTATTTCTTTGTAATCAGTTGAAAATGTTTTGTTCCACAGCAGCATATTTTGCGTGTAAAAAATTGTCCTACAAGAGAATCTGGTTAAGAAAATCAGATTTATTTTGTTTGTTTTCTAAAAAATACTACCTTCTTTTTTAGACCAGAGATAGCCTTGCTTTGTCGTAGTGGTTCGTTTTTAAATTAAAAATAAATCGGCATACTAATTTCATCGTTAGAATTTGGAGAAATCGTGGCCATGAGGCATATCAGTAATCTGATTCATAGCAATGCTTTTTGGTTGACACTTTTACCATTTCTATACCAACAGCAACACCTTTTTATATGGCCTCTATTTCTACAGCAAAACTATGTTGGAACTGCATTGGCCTACAAACATTCTTGTCTCCACCACAATATATTTTTCTGTCTTGATATTACTTCTATGGCAACATTCTATTAACTATTCTTAAACTGTTTCACCTTTTAAAAGCAAAAACTCTGTTTTTCAACAGACAAATTGCTTGGGCAGACAAGAAACCTTCTTATTAGACATACTGTAGCCAGTTTTTTCCAACAAAGATTATCGTGTTTACGTAAAGCTGAGAACTCATCATTAAGGAAGTTGAAGCATTGCTCACTAACAGAGCCCTGCTTACTATAGTAAAGACTGAATAGAAAGAGAGAAGATACACCTCTACACACAATACTTTTAAACTTCTGCTGGATATTTGAGTTACATTCAAACAAAATTGTTAGATTACCAAGCATTTAATACATTATTTGTTTCTTTCCAGATACAAGTGTGACTACATGAGTTTTATATTGTGTTTAATGCATGAAAAAAAACATTACACAACATTATTTATCTGTATCAGAGCATTTGTTAGTTCATCGTCTGTTGTATTATTTGAAGATTATACCTTGTGGTCTACACAGGCTTGCGCTAAATTGGTGAGACCCACTAGCGTGTCGTGTTAGAGGATCACTCGCGCCAAATTTTAAAAGTTTTTATCAGAAAATGAAAATATTTTATTCTTATTTGAAATTTTCTTTGTTGTTTTAGGGGATCTAAATGCTAGGATGCTTGAAAATTAAAAGCAACAAAATTTTTTCCATTGTTTTTGGAGGCATATTTTTCTTTTGAGCTTTTTAACCGCAATCAAGTTTTACCGATTTTAATCTTGAAACATCCTGGAAGTCAGATCATTTAAAACAGCAAAGAAAATTTCAAATCATAAAAAATATTTCTACTTTTTGATGAATTTTATTTAAATTTGACGTAAGTGACCCTTTGAAAAAAACGATTTCAGAACTGCTCAATGAGTTAGTCATCATCTGGCTTAGGCCTGAGCAGGTACACCTCTAGTAGTCACCTCTATATAAGCAGAGTTGCGCTTTCTCCTGCTCTTCAGTTTACGTGGCAGTTTTGTTGACAAATATGTTAATTTCATTCATAGTCCTTAAAACTTTAAGTATTACTAGCTGAAAGGAATAGTAAAAGGTATAGCAATCTATGTTATTAAAACAGAACACAAGCTCAGGTATATCAACTATAAATGTCCAACATTTACTGTCTGTAAGAGGTATGCATCTTGGTTTGTGACTTGAATATTCTGGTTAGTCAGCTATGCATGCTTTATAACAATGGTAACTGACAGCAATAACAATGCCTCACATGCTATGCGCAAAAGTACATTACAGCTGTTTTATTTAGGAGTTATCTTCTTTGGGACAAGACAACTTCAAATCAAATGCCATTACTTTGACAAACCACAGCAGATATACAACAACAGCACCTCTCTTACAATAGACCAAGATACAATGCAATTGTTTTGTTTAGGAATTATCTTCCCTAGGACAAAGTAACTTTTAATTAATTCCCATTGCTACTTTCTAGTGGTGAATCACAACAGACTCTTCGTTTTAAATTATATGTTATAATATGTTATAATATAATATGTTTACATGCCAGACTACCTGATTTCATTTAAGGATCACTGCTTAGACTTCATCAGTACTTTTAATACAACAATTCTTAATCTTTTCGTTTATAAAAGATAAACATATTTTAATGACTGATTTGAAGCTATAGTTCATAGTTACACATTTATGCATATACATGTACATAAATTTGTGTGACTAAATTTAAAAACCACAATAACTCTCTCCACAGAAGACTGTTTTATGTTATGGCTGTTTACCAGTCAAAGCATTTTTGAGTGTTTATTTGCACAGTAAATACTCCTCATAAGATGGTCCTAAACATCACTTGATTATACATTAACTTACTGTCTAACTAACTTAGTACTAACTTACTTAATTCATTACCTTGGCTCCTTTATAACACTATTAGGTTACCAATTTCTAAAATCTTTTGCTCAATTTACTCAATAATTTCTGATTTTTGCCTTTTCATTTCTGTTTTGGACATGCTTATAAAATAATTTCTGTTGATGACTCGCTAACACCAATAACATTTTATTCATAGAAACATTAGAAGAAATATAAGCATTCAATTACGCATGATCATACTTTGATGTGCTCGACAAGGTTTTATCAGTTTCAAATAGATTTTAGTTGCTTCAAAAGTGGTTTTCCTTAGTCTAAAAATTTGATTTTTGTACTCAACAGTTTGAATTTTGTACAGTTTTTTTTTCGGGAAATCCGTTATGCAGCTAACATGGAAAATTTAAACGCATGGTCAAGTGGTAAATGTTAAAATAACTTGACATGGGGAATTATTATTTATTTTGGAATATATAGGCAAAAGCTCGGAAGCTTTTAAAGATAAAATTGTGATGCTGAGAAGTCTAAAAAAAGCTGCAGCGTGTGTTAGCAAACTCAACTCACCGAATTTACAGGAGGTACCACAATGATCTGAGGAAGAGCTGAAAGTTTGCCATTTGGAACTTCCTTGACCTCTCTTCTTACACCAGGAGTGTTCTTGTCTAATTTTCTCGTAAGGTAAGCCATGTCATCAGGTCTTTCTGCCTGACTTCTTCGCAGCCACATTCCATGTTTCAGGGGTTTTAGTTTGTTTCTGTCAAGATGTTTTTTTAATTCTTCTGCTACAAACAACGAGTTTTTTTGGCAACTTGTATCAATGCAAATTGGAATGCAACCGTACTGGAATGTGTTACATGCACTGCCACTATAGTATTTGGTATTCTGCTTGCCAAGCCAACCTGAAAAATCAACTTCGTGTAAACAGTAGTCTGCAAGAAGGTTAGTAATAATAACATGATGAGGCTAGATCTGGCGGTTATCACTTTTGATAAATAAGACTTCTGTTTTTGTTTCAATAGGCAGCATTTCACATTGATTGGCATGTGTGAGAGTAAATTCAAAGCTTAAGTATCATGAATGGACAATTACTTCAAATTATTAAACAAAGAGGCATCAGTTATGATATAAAGAGTGTTTTGTTAGTAATTAAACGTATATTTGTCAATAAAAGCAAGTTGTTGGGCAATCAACCAATCGGCACAAGTAAAATAATGTGAACCTTAGAAGATCAAACATCATTATTATTAACTACTATTACTCTTACTCTTACTATTTAGCTAAATAAGTTTATGATATTAATTACCTCGCTGCACTTACTCACCATAATGGTGAAAAGCAAACACCATGGTATTGCTTTCTGATTTTTATTAAAAAATTCAATCCACTGTATGTCCTACTTTCGTATAGATGTAATGAACCTTTCGCTCGCAAAATAACTTGCTTGCAGTCATGTACTGTATGTTAGATACCATTATATACACTGCCATTGCACTGCCATACACTGCCAGAAACAGCTACCATTCAAGTCGGGCTATAAAGCCAACAATTCGCATCAGGATACTATTGGCTCAAGAACTGGTTTTAGGTAAAAGGAAAAGTTGATGGAAAAGTTCAACCTTTACATGAAGCCTTAAAATTAGTAAAATACAGTGGAACTTTTAGTTACCAAAAATAATTCAATCCAAAAGCTGGATCGTATGTACAATATTTTGTATGCAGAAACCTATTTTGCCATTTAAAGGCCCTAATCCGCTCAAAATATCTGCAAAACTCAAGTACCATATTTTTATAAATTATAAATACATGTAATGGTTAAAACCTGTGACAAGTACATGTTAGAATTACATTTATGACATAATAAATAGAAAAGCACTGCGAAAAAGAAAAAGAACAAAAATAACTAATAAAAGCTATCAACGGTAATCCTATGTTTATTCGTATGTTTACATTTGACCCTCTACATCTAGGTAAGGCTAAGAAAAGATTACAAGAAGTTGGAGAAAGACAGCAAGAAAAGATGGCTGTTCTATTGTTGTCTCGGTTTCGCTCAAAGTAAATGTTTTTAAAACATGAGTAGATAGATTTTACATAAGCATAAACTGAAAAACTACCAGCATACAGAAAACAGAACTTTAATTGCAAGAAACAAAAGTTGTCCTACCTATTTCGTAACTATGTTTGCGGCATACGATAACTCCTAATTATACTACAAATTAAAGCAAAATACTTGTCGTTTATTGACTATGGCTAGCGAAAGAACTTTGTTTCTTTAGTTACTGAACTGAATAGAGAGAAAGTTTTTGAAGAAAGAAACTAGAGCATGAGCCAATTATTATTATTATGATTATTATTATATTAATATTTTTGTTATCATATTATTATTATCTTATCATTTTAATATTATTCTTACATTATTTTTGTATTATTTGGCCAGGCAAGTTTATTTGCACAATACTTATTGCAATTTTGAGTTGTGGAGTAACTATGATCAGTTTTTAGTTTATTAATACTTTCTGTTATTGCTGCCAGCACTAAAGTCCCTTCCTCTTTATAAAGTAAGTATGGTACAGAGTCACTGAAAACAAATTCATGGTTATGGAAGGTCAAGGAATACCAACAGGCAATCATGATTATGTATATGAGGTATGTACGTGTCATGACTCTGCACATGACGCATGACAGTCATATGACTAGATAGTCGTGTGATTAATATGATGATTGTCTAAAGAAACATGACCTCATTTGTACTGTGTTGAAAAAAAAACGAGCAATCTGTCTAACCATGAAGTAGCTGGCTATGCTGAGGAGCCCAAAGTACATTCTCGCTAGAATAAGAAACTTTTGCTGTTTGAGAGCGGAAGGTTGAGAGCTATACACCTCTTACCAGCTATAAACTGGTGAAATACAATATTTAAAATTTTATGATTAAAATAGCTTAAAATAACACTATTTATTTCACTTGATGCCGCTATGACAGCATTTATCAGGTTAATACCAATTTTCACATTTAATAAATGTGTTGAAATATTAGTAAGTGCATGATCGAAATTACACCAAACACATTTTAAAAGCAAGGCAGAAGAGACCCTTCAGCGGTGTGTTAGTCGTTTTAGAGCATTCAGTGATGTGTTAGTCATTCCAAAGCATTACTTCATATGAATAAATAAAATCATCTTTATTGAATTAAAGTTCTCACATATCTGGCAGTGAGAAATTCTTTTCTCAAATGCGTAGTAATCTTGGCTTCTTTGCAAGTCTCGCCGAGTAAGAAGTTGAGCTGCCACGAGCCTTGAGTTCTTGGAATACAACTTCTCACGTGTTTCACTGACTAGAGTTTTTGTATATTTGTTAGAACAAAGGCTCGTTTCACTGAAAGTTGTCATTTTTACAAGTGTAATAGACAATCTGAATTTAGAAGTATACAGAGAACAGTAGCGTCATGCGTATTTCCTAAAGATATGACCTGAAGAAAGACGCTATGTAGAGCTTTTGAACATTCTGTATAACATTACGAGTCATGGGCTAACAACTGAGAAACTACTGATATAGGATAGAAGGTAATAACATACACATAGGAACATCTAGGCCTATATTGTAAGATCTACATATTTAAACCGTGTGACCTTAAACTGCAAGCTTGCAATAGGGCTCTTAAACTGCAAGCTTGCAATAGGGCTAGTAGATTCCAAAATTGTTGCCAGCTGTATAAGAAAGCATACCATTTGTACTCCAATTACAAAATCATTTCTCAGTTTCCATAAATCCAATTTTGTTTAACTATTAGGAAGATAAAAATGTAAACGTCTTAAGGTTGCTGAATTCTTTTCAATGCAATTTGTTAGAATATATAGTAATTTGAAGGATTGCGTTATTCAAAGTTAATAATATATTAAAACAAGATTTTGTGAAGGAAAATCATTGACCGCTAGAAAATGAACTGTTTATTTTTAAAAAAAAAACTTCACAGTGACATGCAATCATACATTTTCTAAAACACTGGGATGGCTTTGTTGCATTCATATCCTGTGTTTGCACGAAGTAAACATGTGTTATTTTGTAGTGTCATTTTTGACAACCTCTGACTTTAAACATAGAAACCATTGAATCTCAATTAAACTTTCAAATAACAAGATTCTAAAGACATCAGATGGTATTAATGTAATAGATTAGAGACTAATTAGCAACTAGTAACAAACAAAGCTAACTAAAGCTCCATGTGTAATGTTTACACCATATTGTAAACCTGTTTTTATCAACAGAAAGCAAGTAGATTTGCGTGAACTCGTATAAGTGTATAAATATGTTTTTGTCGGAATTGCATAAAATTAATAGGTTTCACTCATTAGCTGGTTTATTCAACAAGATAGCATTTCATTGTGATTGGCCAGTTGTTCACTAGTAATTGTAACTAACAGACTAGTCACAGACACTAATTTTACCAATATGTCTGTGTCTATGGCAGCAGGATCTAGTATTTTGTGCCAAGGTGATCAAAGAATCGGTTTAAAACTTTCTCTAAAAAGTCCCAAAGGAAATCTTAACTACATAAACCAAGTCAACATTGTTATTCTGTAAAATAGCCACATTTGTTTATTTATAATCATATATATTTATACATGACTAATAAATTAATTGCTGACAATATGGAATGCAAAGCATTGGAAAATAGGAAATTACAAGCATTTGCTAGCCTTAGTATGATTGTGCTAGTAATAAACTTTGCATAATATTATTATACAAAGTTACAAAGGTCTTACATAATTATAATAGCTTGTGAATTGTTTATATCTGTTTTAGACCGAGGTCTTTTAAATTCGGTTCTAATGACAGAGTTTGTTAATGTTTCTTAGTTTTAGTGGTACAACTAGTTGATAATATAAGGTTAGAATATAAAAGCAGCAGATTTGACACAGCAGCAAAAAAATGAATGAAAATCAGTTGATTCCCAAAGAAGTCAGTTTGATTGACAGTTTAAAAACAGCCAATTTCTAAGCGTGAGAAGCTTTATTCATCCATAGAAGCTAACCAATTTGTGTAGAACTTTAACAGCCTGGTGAAGTCCTGCTTTGAGCTTCCACCTGCAGTAGCCTTAGGTCCTAGTGTAATGCTTTTGATAGAGAATATGTATGTAGGGAGGGTAGGATGAAACTCTCCATCTAGGACCAGCAACTGCTGTGATGTCTCATCATATGCAAGATCAAAAGGGTTCATGATTTGGTCTTCACAAGATTTGCCACAGATTTCTTGTTCTGTTGCAGAATCAGCAGTGATGTCATAGCTGTCGATGGAGCGTTCTTCTCTGTTTATTGCATAGAGAAGGTCACCATTCATTGCCATGGCTCCTAAAATGCGTTAGAAAGGTTGTATATAGAACGATGAAAGCTGGGCCAGGCAAAGATTGGAGTGAAAATATTGGCATATCAAAGGCATACACAATACAGGCTTGTATGTACATACATTCAGGTATATATGCTGTAGATGCTAAACCTCCTTCAACACTAAATGCTAAGCTCTGTATTTTTTTAAATACCAGCTGCCAGCAGCATTTATATTATTGGAAAAATGAAAAGCTAAGCAAAATATAGAAACTTTCGTAGTGGCAGGATAAAAAATATATATATATATATTATAACATACTATTTCATTTATTAACTGTATAAGCAGGAGTTACAGATATATATATATATATATCATATATATATATATATATATATCTGTAACTCCTGCTTATACAGTTAATAAATGAAATGGTATGTTTGTTATTTGTCATAGTTCCGCTAACCTGGAAGCTATGGGCTACATTTTCCTAAAAATGATCAAGTTTTTTAAGGAGAAGTCATTTCACTATTTTCAACATCCTTGCACTGAGCAGTAATGGTGAGCAGCAAGAAAATCTGATTATTGTTTAAAAACTTGCATGTTCATTTTCATGTGAAAAATTAACGGAGATAACATATCAACAAAATATTGGCTCCCAGTCCTTGTAATGAATCCGCTTTGGTTTGTCGGCTCTTTTGAGATTTTGAGATTACAACCTTGTAATGGCTGGGTAATAAATTAGCTTTTGCTCACCTGGTCGAAAATTGGGTTTTCCATAATTCGTGACAAAACTGACATCTCCATCAGAGACTTTCACTTTCTCAATGATGGCCATATCGACATCAGCTAAAACAAGATACTGCCCATCAGCGGACAACTCCATATGTCCTATCATGGTGGGGCCACCTGTTACATGCTTAGCTGTGGCCAAGTCTTTGCTGCCCATTTCCATGCTCATGACCATGTGTCCATCATCCTTTGCCATGCCGGTCCAGTAAAGAGTTGTTTCATCCGAGGAGACGACTCCTGTGATTGGATACGATCCATAACCATTAGAGGTGAGAGGAGTAACGGTGGAAATTGCCTGTCAGATAAAATAAAAAGATTAATTTTTAGGTAAAAAAATTAATTTTTTGGTAGCACAAATTTGACTGAAGATGTTTTTACTGTTTCAGACAAAACTAGCTACCTTGTTGGTTTTACATAATTTATAAACAAAATGGTCAGCCTTATTGGAAAAAAATATTTGATAACCCATTTTGTGTTGAGCACTGCACATGACCAATGAAAACCAAATGATTAAGCTCAAAAACTTTGTGTCATTCAATTGTTCACTATACACAATGCATCCTAATTACCTTGCTATGGTAGTCGTATTTTCTCAGACTATCATAATCAAAAACGTAGAGACCAGAAGGTCTAGAAACAATTTTTGTGATGTACTTGAAGGCGGCAGCAGTTCCAACTCCATCAACTGGAGATCTCATTGCCAGTAGTCCTTGCGATTCTTTTCCAGCAATCAAAGTGCTTTCACCTACAATTATTAATATTATGCGTTACACAAACCGCTATACAGAAATTAACAAAACATAAAATATGCAAAAGAAGAAATAAATACTGAAAACACTTTATTGAAAAGCATGATTAGCAAAGTTAGTTCAAAAAAGTGTTAACAGAATTTTGTTTACCTGTTTCTTTGTTAAACGAATAAAGTGCTGTTTCATCGGCAAAGAATAAACTGTTTGTGTCTATAGGATTGGTCGCTATGGCAACAGCGTGGTTTGTAGGCAAGGAGCCAAGATCTTCAACTAGCTGAGAATCGGGCTGGTTTGAAACACTCAACTTTTTAAGAGCATCAACCTAAAAATATTATGAAAAAAAGAATAAAAAATGTTATGTTTACCAGAAGCTGTACTCTATTGACATGAGGAAATTATATCAGATAAATTTGTAGATGAAATGGTTATAATTTTCAGTTATTTATATTCATACTTCACAGGTTTGTAGTGGTGCACTTTATGGTAAACTTATGAAAAGTCATGCCGCAACATTGCTTGAGAGACTGTTGAACCTACGCACTGTACTTTTAAACAAGGCCTGACACAAAAAGTGTACATACTCAATCCAATAATGTATTGGCAGCAACCATCGTTCAATGGTTAGGGTACTGAATTATGATCGGAAGGCTGGTAGCTCCAGTCACACAAGGACCATTGCTGGCGTTATGAAGGGTATAACCACAATTGCTTCTCTGGTACGCCAGACTAAAGTCTGCAAACTGTGCTCAAAAATTCCTAGATGGTATTTTCACGCAAGGATTCTTAACGTAATTACTTGCAGAGTGCTTAACCTTTGCATTTCATTTGAATGTGTGTCTGAAGGTAGAACTCACCTGAGAGAAAGAGGGTGCTGGAAGGGCTGTGCAGTTCATAATCAGAAGACAAAGACAAGCAATGAGGGTTTCTTGGGATGTCATACCTCCTGTCTTCTATAATAAATTACACAATTAAATGAAAGTCAAAATTTTCACTGAAGAAATAAATTGCACTTTGTCAAAAAAGTTAAAAGCTTTATGAGGTATGCGTTATGGTTCTGTTGTAAGTGTTTGCTTGCAAAAAGTTTTGTTATGAATGTCATAGTAACTTTTAACTTTGGTAATTTTGTGCCTTCAAATATTTTGCGGCAAACAAACTTGTTTGGTAAGCAATTCATGACAACCCTGCAATAGATACTTACGTTATGCTCTCCTAAAAACTGAATGTTTATGCTTAGCAAGTAACAAATTGAATGCTTGACAAGTTGATGCAAGTGCTTTTATATACGGGTGCCATCTGTAGCTCATTATTTATCTACCCTTTGATTGGACAGTGTTTCTCATTTACGTCCTAATTTCAACCGGTCTCCTCCAGCTTGAGCAATCCCCAATGCAACAACAGGTATCCATTTACTTATGATGCAAGAGCAAAGATTGCTAGCAATGGCTAGCAGTAAACATAGTTATGCTTTATGAAGGTTGTTTCTTTTAATTTCAGATGAAGAAAGTGTCTCAATTTACTAAGAATTTTAAATTCATATTATGTTTACCAAATTATAGTATTAGTTTTCCAGATGGGCATTTGGTCATGTCGAGTAGGAGTGAGAAAGTATAGGAGTGTGCGACTTTTTGCTCCTAAAGTCAAGCCTTCACACAGTAAAATCTTGAAAATATGCTTCTTTAGATGCTCCTATAATGCAGTATTGATAGTAAAATATTTCAGTGGCTGTACAATTAACACGTAACTCATCATGCTCTGCAACGATGATAATGCAGTGATTTTAAAATTTTGCTTTTAAAATATTGCATAAAACAAGATTTTTTATCATAAGTTAGAAGCGTTTAAGTGAAATACAAATGCAATTTATTTTAGATTTTTGGCGAATAAATTGTTGATGACATGAAACACTATTTTGCGTAAGTGTTTTTCCTGTCTCTTTGTAAACAGAGTCAGTCTAAAATATTTGCATGTGTGTTGAAAAGTGTTTAAATTGTTAAAAAATTTTCAGTTTGTTTTGCGTAGGCCACTTGTCTGTGGCAAGAGATAGTAAGCTTTCACTTATTTTATACGCTGTATTAAGTACACCACTTCTCAACCCTTTCGCAAATATGTATAAATCATGGATGAACGGGGAGTAGCACACAAATTTTTTCAAAGAGCTAAAATCTATTGGTTTTAAAAGTAATTCAAAAAGGAGCTATCTAAACATACCTCTACTCTCTCATTTAAAAACATGTTTTCGTTTACAGACAATAGCTTATTGTCTTTCTCAATCCACTATCATACAAAGTCAGCCAGTGGAAAGATGAATCATAATTTCCTGTGTGCAGGGCAGCTGCTCTATTGTCAAAAAAAGGAGACTACTGCTGACTGCCGCTAATGGCTGCCGTGTTTGCTTCGGCCTATTGTGAGTCATAATCTGACTATATGCAGGTGTGCAGAGTCGATGTCAACATATTAACAAAGCGATAGCTGCATGCAAAACATTGTTTATTAAAGCCTGTGGTCTACGCAAGCATCAACTAATTGGTATGATTTTTGGTACTGTTTGAGTATCATGAGACATAACTACAACTATCTTGGAATTCTGATATGCTGCTTGAAGAAAACGCAGTTGAAGAAGTGAAATTCTTTATTGGGAAAATAAGTCAACTTCTATGACTGTACTGCAGCTGCTCTGCTCTTAGGCTGTCAAATACCTGATTTCCTTAATAAAATTGTTATATTAAATAGAAATTAATATATTATATTATTATAAAAAAATTTATATTATTATAAAAAAAGTTATGTTAAATAGTGTGCCTTCGGGCACTGAATGCTTATGCGCGAAAATGAGGCTATGGTTTTAAAATTTAACTTTTATGTTTTTACTTGGCCACATTACAATTTTTATTCCGTTTTGTTGCCAAGAATGCGCTAGGAAAAATTCAAGAGTGCTTATAATGTGTGGAAACATCTACAGCTTGTTGTGTTCCATGCAATACACTAGAATTTAACTAAAAGCAGTCGCAATTTATTCATGTTTCAGCGTCGGCGTCTAAACATCGCTGCTTCAGTTGTAGCTCTACGATAGGACCTAACAGTAACGTGTTGTGAGAAATCAATTGCACTACAAACACCTTTCATTAGCAAAGCTAAATTACTATTATAGAAGATGAATTGTGAGCTACCCTACACATGAACTCTCAGTAACACAACTCATATAAGAAACATGGCGTGGGCAGAACACAACTGGCAATCTCATGCTCGACATCTGTAGCCCATATGCACTCTTGCCTTCTCGACGTCAAACCTGCTCTTATGCAATCATCTATGTACGTATTGCTTTGTTTTTGAACACTTGAACGGCGTTGAATTCTACAAGAAAACAAATTGCCTCTTATGGTATGTTGGCTAACGCGCATTTGCATCATATAAAACAGCAGATTCCCATGCGACATCAAACATTTTGATTGGCTGAATAAAGCAGTATTTGTAACCAAAAGAAAAGTTTAGAAAAGTCTAGATGTCGCTGAGCAATGTGTGGAGCCACAAAGAGGGAGAAGTTGTCGCATCACTGTTTTACAGACTTTGCATAGCTTGAGAATATAATAATGACATTTTAGGAAAAAGCTCTTTATAATTAGCATGAAAACCTAACCATTAGTTACCTTACAAGCTGTGTGTTAACATCACAGTTATGCATGCATGTTCATGTGTACGGTAGCTTACAATCAATCTTCCGAGGGTGTCAGGGTGACCTAGTGGTAGCAACCCTGACTATCAACCATGGGGTTGGTGGTTCGAGTTCTGCTTAATGCTGCTGTGACAAAAAGCTCTCAGCAAGATTTCAATCCTAAATTACTGGGTCTTTTGGATCTAGACCATAACTTGGAGGCTCCGTGTACCACACTGACAACATGAGCACGTTAAAGATCTACCTCTGTCCTTATGCACATTGGGCAGGTGAAATAGCTACCTGGCTCTGTCAAACTGGACGGTGTTGCAAAATGGATCTCTTCAGGTTAATCTGACAGTTTTAGAAAAGGTAAATACCGATGACAGGGTCGCCTTCACTCTACCAGACTGCTTGACCTAAGCATGCATCGTTAAGATGCAGGTCATCGTCGATATCAACGGACAGCCATACTACTACTGTGCATGTAAGTCTCTGTAGGCTGACCAGTACACACTAATGCAGTATTTCAGGGGTGTCCTCTCGAAGGTTATTTGCAGACTGCACCTAATACCAATGGCATCATCAAGGTAAAGCAGATATGTTGCGAAACATTGCAGCTGCAGAATGTAACCATTTTTCCTAGTGCATCCATGACAGTCTGTGCAATGCGTATCTTTTCTGCGATGATGATTAGCTGTCACAAATATATGTTTCCACATTTGTGGTTTGCTAGTTTTTCAAAGACAAACATTTATGCCTCTTTTTTGGCATTAACAAGACAGAGAAGGCTGCCGAAAATGCAATCAAATCAGGCTCCAAGTTATGATACGCTGTAGTAAAAACAATCTTAACATTTTGGATATAGTAGGACAAAAACTGAGCATGTGTTTCACAAACATCGCACAAATATATGCATATGTCTTCTTATAATTTAGCATCAAAAGTTGCTGGAGACCAAATGCCAATTTTCATAAAGGCTCATTCACACTCTACCGGAGCATGTCGGAGTTGCCCTCTCGACAATTATTAGTCGCTCTCATCGACTATTTGCACTGTAAGCTGATGGCATCGCCAAAGCAACGCAAATATGTCGCAAAACTTTGCAGCTGTCAAACGTTCCTGATATTTCTTTGAGCATCCACAACAGTCTGTGCAATGTGCACCACTTCAGTGATGATGATTGGCTATCACGGATTTCTTAATCTATATTTTCCTTCCTGATAGTTGCTGCCAACTTAGATTTCATCGTTTCAGTGACCGCATGGTAGGCCTATAATATGCTGCAGACTACTAGCTGATGTCTACTCAGATGGGTTTGTGATAGTGTGAATAATTTTATCACAGACAGTCATCAATTTAAAGTGAGTTTACCGCCGATGTCTTGCGATTCAGTGTGTGCTAACATGAAAGAAGCTTTTCAAAATTGCTCACTATAAGAGGGAAACTACATTTATTTTTGATCGTTTATTCGCTTAGCAACTTTGTGTATGCACAATTTTTACGGATTACACAACATTTTCACGAATACAATTTTTTATGAATTCTGGTTCAGGTCAATCGACTTTATTCAATTAATATTTCATTTTGAAATATTGTACCAGAACAAGTTTTTTATTTAAAATTAAGTTAAAATGACTTTTTTTGTTTTAAACTTAATTATTTACTTACGTTAGGCTACCTTGTTTATTTATTCTAAATTTTTTTTCCACATAGTTATTCGCACAGATATTTTGATTGATTTAAATTACCTGCTCAAACATGGAAGCAAAAAAATGAAACTGTTCTTAATAAGCTGTATATTACTGTAAATAAAAAAATATCTGAGCTGTTATAATTCAAGCAAGAGGTCAGCCTTTGTTATAGTTATCCAACTAGCTTACCAAATACGATGCATTCAAAACTCTACGAACAAAATTAGTTCATCCTAGGAGTTGTCTTAACATGAAAACTATTATGTTAGATCAAACATTTCTGTAATAGTATCCTATGGTTTAATCAACTTGTTTTACAAGAGAAAAGTTTATGATTGCTCACTATTATCTACTACATTTATTTAAACTAGGCAATGAAACAAAGTGTTACGCAAAACTATATAAAAACGAAGTTGCAAAAATCAAACTATTTGTTAGAATTTAAAAAGTAATTCTATTTCTGTTTTTCTGTAAAGATATTAATACAGTGGTGTAGGGGGCAACAAATCTAAACTACATGTAGCTTAATTTGCATATTTTTCAGTATTATAAGACATTTTTAGTGTTATCTTTAGCTACCAGCAAGCCCGACATTGGGAGGGATTTTTTTCATTTTTAGTCAAATAGTTCAAAAGTCGCTGTTTAAGCGGCTGGTTCTTAAAAACCAGACAGAGTTTTAAAACCAAATATCTGTGGGAAGTTTGGATGAAATCGTGCAAAAAATATGGAAACGCATAGCATTTATGCGGACTAACAGACAGACACATAATGACAACGTATGATTTATTAATATAGATTTTCAACAGCTTATCCACTTTCATCTTCAAAACTGCAATGTTTGGAGAAACTTCAACTGAAATCTTAATTTAAAAATTGTTGCAAGTGCGGAGGCGAATATTTTCAAAGGTTTCAAATAGCATGTTATAAAGTTCCAACGTTAAGATGATAGTAAGCGGAGGTTTGACTGTACATGTATAGTACAAGTGCTTGTATCTAAGGCTGTCTCTGCGCACCAAGCGACTGGCTGGCTTCTACTGCTCCAGTTGCTAAAAGCTATAAGCCTGTTATTAGCTTTTTGTCTCTTCAATTTCCGGTCACACTCAAAGCAAAGACTGGAATTGATTAGGGGCTAGATGCTCAGTTTACTCGCTTCAGTTGGCTGCTCCCAAGAGGCGTGAGGCCTTTTTTCTTACATAATTCTTACATAACAACGTAATTAACTAGTGTTGTGTAGCTTTGACCCATTTACAAATATAATTAGAAAGCAATTAGGTGTTTCACTGAAAAGTCCTGGAGGGCTTGACCTTGATTGGCTAAAACAAACTGTTCTATTCACCACTGTAGACAAAAACGTCAACTGTACAAATTGATAAAAACTATTGCTGGTCGCGAAACAAAATAGTCTTGGAACTTTTGCAAAGATCAGCGTTTTGCTATCCTTTTGCAACATTTTCATGGTTTTTTTTTCAGCAAGCGATTTTATGACAGATCTGCAGTGTCTAACAGTTTCAGTATTTCAATGACCGTAAGCAGTGAAGTTATATAATGAAGATGACCTAATGTGTTGATGTCTCTACGAATAGCAGCATTTAAAACAGCTTGACAACTTCTGCAGTCTTGTCTCGTCTTCAAACATTAGCCATTGTGTTGCTGGGAGATATTAGCCGCAATTATATTCTCTCTTTCTAGTACGCATATTAAATGTTCCTTTCAAACACTGTTATATGGAATGACTTGTATATTCCAAATAGGAAAAGACAACCAAATCTTTGAACAGCATAAAAAGAGAACTTCATAAAAGTTATGAGTCAATAATTATGGTGAGTCATTCTTATGCGGAGTGCAGTTTCGTATGTTCAGTTTCATGTGTGAAATTTTGGACCCCAGCTCAGGTTTTTTCATTTCACATTAAAAATAATAAGCTCATATTTTACTGATAACCAAAACAGTTGCTCAGCTGCCAGTCGAGGTTTCCTTTCCAGATGTGATACGCAGATCTGACTTCAATCGTTTAATCCTTACTTCACCCCAAGCCCATCTATAACATATTTTTTGTTTTGCTATGGTTTACACACACTACCTGCAGATCTGCAACGCCTGACCTGCAAAAATAGGCTTGGGTTCAATTTCTAGAAAGGACCCGATGGTGACACGGAGGAAATCCTACCTTGACCTACTCTCTGCAACTGGGCATGTCTCCAGTCGTGGAGGTTTCTTTGCTACTAAACTCAGACATGTTATGCCAAGATCACCGAGCCATTGTTTGTAAGACAAAGGCTTTTAAAAAACGCACAGCTTCTGCTTATAGTAAGCTAAGCAGTCATACGCAATCATTGAATGATCACTTACGCGTGCTACCTAAGCAAAAAGGTAAAAACTAAAAACCTTCAGAAACTGTAATTTTGTGACTATCTGATCTATTTGAACTAGTATGTACAACTTGTCTCTATCCATCACAGCTCTAAAATCAAGGTCCATCTATGAAAAGGGTAGCGTACACAAGGTCGGACATGTTTGCTAGATCTATTAAAATAGCATGCTCACAATATATATGTTTATGTGTATCGTATGAAGCGTGAAGTTATTATTTTGTGAAAGAAACATTACAATGAGAAATAAAAGTATTTACAAATATTTTAATCAAATAAACTATCTGGGCAAATGCACAGGGATGAGATTGATGCACTGTAAATAGCCACATAACAAAGAAAGCAAAAAGCTGTAACCATGGTTACTAGAGAAAAGCGTGTCAATAAAGAACGATTCATAATTTAATAAAAGAGGAAAAGCAAATCAGGTCAACATTTTTCACTACAAACATGAAAATTTCTAAAATGATTTTAAGAAAAGGTAAAAGATTTGTTACATCTGGTGACAGACGCTAAAACAGAAACTCAGATACGCTAATACAGAGAATAAACGAGATGAGTTAAGCGTAGGCAGATCATTAATGTCTCCTCTTGTAATAAGATTGTCCATCTGTCAGAGCACCCGAGGGATATTGCCGTGTCTAATCTATATCCAAAACATGTTTTCAAAATATGCAGCAAAACTCATTAGCACAATATAAAATAGATTACATAATTATTTCATCGACAAACTGTGACACAAACATGACAGTTAGTGTGAGGATATACATTTAACGATAACATACGGTACAATAAAAGGAGGATAGATGTAATCTCATATGGAAGAGAGCAAGAATACATTGGCAAAAATCATAAGAGTGTCTACATAAAAACTAAGCATACTTGCATACGATATAAATTTACATAGATGTATTCAAACACATAGATGTATACAAAAATTGCCATTGCACCCCAAAACTAAAGTGACTAGATAAAATGAGGCAGATCATGTGAGAGTTTTAGTTAATTCCATCAGTGAACAAGACGATGTGCTAACTGTGTTTTATCACAAGAGAGTGACTGCGGGTCACGTTGGTTTGCAGAGCGGAAAGAAGACGCGCATCCAATCGCTGGAAAATGGCGGGATGGTGTGTGGCTTAACCAGTTACCAACTGATGTGAGCATAAGCTGCCAGCGTGAATGACTCAAGCAGTTACGGGTTGGTATGGATTCTCATCGCTCAGCACTTTCTGCCTGTAAAGTAGGTACAACAGTAAGTATATCATGTTGTGTAGGTTACATCTAGATCTAGTCTCATTATACAATCACTAATGTTACATGCTGCGAATTTTTGTCATATTTTTCATCTTCAGAGAATGTAAATGGTTTTGATCGCATATTTAATTCTTCGAAGTGACTCAAACCTCCGATTTAAAGAAGATATTTTTGAAAACATCGTATCAACAACGTAGCACTGCGCATGATGTAAACATCAATATTCGTATTATTGCACAAATCTTTGCAATCGGAGGTTGGAGTTTCATCGTCTTCATCGGTGGCGTTGACCTTAACGCATTTTAATAGTGTCAGCCGCAATATAAAATATGCGCCCGCTGTAGCTAAAAGCGCAGCAGGCTAATATAGAAAAAGCGGAATTGTGTGAAAATTTCTTCGAAGTACATGTACATAAACTTGTCAGCTACGAACACTTGGGAGTTGTGCGGTCGTTCCTGCGTATCATGTAAATACATCCTCTCCATTACGATGATAGTGAATGAGTAGCGAGGAGGGAGTCTCCATGGTAGCACATATTAGTCAAAATGAAGCGGGTTTTTTTAGAGGATAAATCCTGGCGAGATGCAGCTTTGATGCCTCATTGTACAGTCAAGTCAACACTCTAATTAGAATAAACTCAACAAATTGGCAACAAATTTGTAAATTTTTATCAGGCATATGACTCCACACAAAAGTTTGCACCAAGTAACTGTCGAGGTGATTTGAAACACTGCAACTTTATAAGTGAGAAAGTGACGTCTGGTGAAAATTCAAAATAACACATAAAATTATAATTAATACAAATTCTATAAAAGTTAATTTCAACTTCCCCTAGTGTTATGAAGGTATCTTTGCAACAACTCCTGCCTTTGAAAATACTCAAGGCTGAGATCATATTTCTGTTTCATGTTTCTAAGATAAAGTAGCAAACCTTTTTATCAATCACCAATATATTTAGTTTGTAGGTTTTCTGAAGTATTCATCATTACCTGTTTAAGATTAGAATTAAGTACAATGAGCTACGGTGTATTATTAAAATATTTGATCCTACATATTAAAGCTTCGATGTATAAAACAAATCCAAAAGCGAATTTAATTTGCAAGGAGTTGTCTAGTCATGATAGCTATCTCTGCCGTGAACAGACAACTCCTTTCTTGGATCAGTGTAACTCAATTTAATGAAAACCTGCAAAAAGCGAAGACAAATTTTATCATAAGCTATATTTTACACAGAAAATGGAAAAAAGAACAAGCACATTTGAAAAAGTGAGACAACAATATTCCAAAGTGACTACATATAAACCATTCAGCCTGTCCTTGGTTTTTAGTATTCAGTATTTGTGGAGAAGCTGACCAATTCTGTGAATAACAGATATACTATAAGCAAATTAGGTGTTATGTAACATTTAATATGAATCTGAATAAAACAGATAATACTACAAATTTTAATAGCCATGTTCTGGCCACAAAAATTTGAAACTGGATGACTGTGGGTTTGCCCGTTTAAAGGAATTCCCCGCTCACGCACCCAGTTTCGGGATGCTGCTTCATTGTAGTCTGAAATTATAAGACCACCTACTTATTGCCTTTATTTTTGCATTCCTGCTGGAGCCGTGTTAATTCATTCAATAATAGGCATGCTTAAAGCTAGAAATTGCTCCTTACTCTATCAAATTTAAACTGAAGCCTTTTCCTCCTTTCATAGAAGATAAAATTAGTGTCATGGGATTATCTTGTGAGCTGTAAAGCATTATATCATCACTTGTCTTAAATGTTGTGTAGTCTCACACCATCATGCAGTTTGTTCATGAGATTATTTCTGTTTACTTTAACTTCTTTGTTACATAAATGTGTATTTAAACTTGGGAAATTACGTGCAGCGTCGTATACAACACGTGTCAGAGGTTGGCCAGCTCAAAAACAGGTGTCAACATTATGGACACTACCCGACTTATAAACATGTGGGTTATGAACAACAGCAGATACGAACGATGTTGTGCGTATGTCAAAGATTGTTTGTACAGAGATGCCGTAAGTCAGATTTTATATTGCACGCCCTTTTCCGGGTAGTACGGCTTTCCGCCGCCGATGTCAATCTTTCCAAGTAACTGTGCAGCTATCTTATTCGCGACGGTGCAGCAATACTTCCGAAAAAAGTGCAGTAGCATTTCTTTTACAGCAGTACTGTTTCTCTCCAGTTGTACACATATTTATAGCGCTTGTTTTATTATTATTTCATGTTCTTTTAATGCAGTACAAACCAATATAGGTTACCTATACATATATATTCCTATATATGTATAGGGATATAGGTTACCTATACATATATAATCCTATATATGTATAGTATAGGCTTCTCCTATATTAGCCTGCTGCGCTTTTAGCTACTGCGGGGCGCGTATTTAATATTGCGGCTGACGCTATTAAAATGCGTTAACGTCAAATATCAATGTCAAAAGCCAAAGAGGAAGGACGTCACCAATGAAGACGATGAAAATCCAACCTCCGATTGCAAAGATTTGTGCAATAATACGAATATTGATGTTTACATCATGCGCAGTGCTACGTTGTTGATACGATGTTTTCAAAAATATCTTCTTTAAATCGGAGGTTTGAGTCAATCATGATACATATATAATCCTATATATGTATAGAGATATATGTTACCTATACATATACAATCCTATATATGTATAGAGTTATATAATCCTTAAACATACGTTCCGTACAAAATAACAAACTGAGATAACTTAGGAACAAATTCGCTTAACGAATAGCCATTCAAATCGTACCTTATTCATAAGTTGGGGAGCGTCTGTATCATTAAATAATGGTTCAAAACTAACGGACTGAATAAGAAATCTCGTAAAGGAAAAAATTATCGACGAGTGAGCACCAGGATCACACCAGGATCACACCTTGGTATGATTCTGAACTGATCTTTACACAGATTGGAAGGGTCAAGTGATGTTGATGTGATTCTTTGAACATGGCTGCCAGCGAACAGATTGGAAGGATACAAGGTAAGGAGAAAAGATGATAGACAAAAGGTAGGATTGAACCGGGCAGGAGAGAACATGCAATAGCAGCGGTGAAGTAAATTATTGTTTATTGGTGAAAGCTTGTTCACAATCCAGAAACATTCTGGCAATGATTGCATCTGAAGAAGACTGTGTGAGGAATTCAGACCTCAGAGCAAACTATCCACGATCAATCTGCTGACTAATGTTATGATTTGAAAATGTATTGCAAAAGGCGGAACTGATCGCCTCCATTTTTGGAAAGGAATGATGAATGCTACCAAACATGCGGATTTACTGCAGAGCCCTAGAACTCTGTTTCAATAAGATTATTGGGTGTTTGAGGACCATAATGCACCTTTTCAGCAAGTGAGATCGGTGAAAAGGGAAAAGAATAAAGAAATAATCTGTCCAAGTATCTAAAGATATTTTATTATTCCTCCTGTTGCTAACATAATGAGACTTTCATAGAAATCATAGGTGTATGATTGTCATCGGCCATCTCAATTATCAGCTAAGTGGTGAAATCAGTTTAATAGATTCATTCTTGGCTCCGCTGACATCTTTGTTTGTCATCATTTTCGTAAGCATTCATTTCAAATACTTATGTATCGGGATCACAACAAAAATATTAGCTGTGAAGTTATAATAAACCTTCATACGTATATACTACATAATGCTGGAACAGCACCCTATGGATATAGCTATGTAGCTATAGCTTGTACATAGCTATATCTGAGACTCAACAGTGGCAAGCGCCTTCAACTCACTCATCTGCGAGCAAACTTTTACCTCTTTTGTCACTTGTTAGAAATGAATTTACACAGAACTTAAGTAGTAGTTTTATCAAAAATTATCAATATTTTTCCATCATTTACGATTATTTTTGATGTTTGAGGTGATCTGATTGCCAAAATGTTTCAATATTAAAATTGACAAAATTCGATCAGGATTAAAACACTTGAAAGAAAAATCTGTGCAAAATGACTTTACTAGTTGCTATGGTTGTGAAGGTTGATATCAGCTATTGCATTCAAGTTACAACGTTATGTCTTCATTCTGTCGATCTCTTCGCAACTATTATAGACATAATCGCACTTTCAACTGATCTGAGTGTTTTAACAATGATCAAGTCTTGCCAATTTAGATTTTGTAGCATCCTGGCAGTCGGATCATCTCAAACATCAAAAGCGATCGTAAATGATAGAAAAATACCAAAACTTTTTGATAAAATCTACAAAAATTTTGTGTGAGTTCATCTTCAAGTGATTTTAAATTAAAAAAATATAATTTACTGGAGGCAAGAGCAGAACTCTTATAAAAATAATTGATAATTTTGTAAGAGCAAGTCCAGAATCTTCTTTTCTGCTAGTATAATTACCGTCTGATCAAACAACAAATATATGCACAGTAAATAAGTATGACAACTCCAATTTTTAATGATTGCGACAGTAAAAGTAGCAGACAACTCCTACTTACTGAGTGAGCCGAGCTGTGAAATCATTGTCTATAAGCCTATTCCTATCCGCCTGTTGAAACTGTGAGCCCAGCATATCAGAGTAGGCAATGGTAGGCTGGTTCTCGGATTGCAGCTGAATGGTCCAGAATGGAACAGGTTTCTTGCGGCATCCACCAAACCTCCTGAAAATCACCAGTCAGAAAGAATGCATTCAAAAGCCCTGCGAGATATGCACGCTGGTGGCTAGCTTTCAATCCATCAAAACATTATTTGCAGCCTGTCAACATGTCATATCTGCTAACAAAGTGTCTACTACAAACAATCTCTGCCTTGAATGTACATTACAACACACGATAGAGTAACCATCTCAAGCCACCATTGCACCAGATGACACATCAAGCAGCTCGCACCAAATCTCCCCAAAAGAACACTAGAGTTGCTTTTTTATTTTTATGTTGTATTCTTGTCATTATTAGCTAAGTATTACCAAATATTTTTTTCACACAATCCAGCTGGAAAAATACTTTCGCTCACAAAGTTTCCGATTAAACAATTTTGTGGAGGAATTGTCCCAAAATACAAAGTATGTCGTCAAATGTATACCTATAGTGTCAGCCAATATGTTTGCTTGTTAAGTAAGTCACTCCTTACATGGCAACTCAAGCATGATGGAGAGGGGAGTAATATGACTCACTTGTATAGCAGTATGATGATACAGCTGATGATAGCGATCACTACTAGGATGCTTGTCACCACTATCACAACTGGTGCTGATTTCATCACGGGAGTGGCATGAGATGTGCTCGCACTAAATATTAAAGTTCAACAAACAGTAGTAGACAACTTCCACTACCAGATCCAAAATTAGTGAAATAATCCCACAATATTCATCGTGTAAGCAATGTAAATTCGTAAGCATGTCTACACACTCTGATGAAATGTATTGCAGACGGATAGTGTAGGTAGTTGCTGTAAATAGACCACCCACACTACTAAACAATGCGTCCTGTTGCCAAATAGATTGACCAATGAGAATTGATCTCAGTTGTACAAAGCCTATGACATCTGTGGTAGATTTTCCAGTATCATAACTAGCATACCGTCAAGATATTTGCAATGCTTTTAAGCAGCAAATTGCCGTGTTATATTTTGCTCAAAGAACACACAGAAAACATTAACCCTGGAAACCAGATAAAAAATTAATTAATATTCAAAAGATAAATTAAATTACAGAAAAAGATTTTAACATACTTAGTCACTAAAAAGTTATTCGGATCGTTTCATAACCAGTTACACTTTATACTAGTAGCTTTGCTGTTTACGTATGTTACAAGTGAGAATAACTTTGTTCACATTCCACTAGTTGTTTGTGAGAAACCCTGTAGTTATCGTCAATAGAAACGAAAAAAGTTGAATCGAGATTCGTAATAACCAACTCTTTTTAGCCAATCACAGATGCGTTGGCTCTATCTTCACAGACATAGATCAACATGTTCGTTTCAAAATCACGCATCAACAAGATGTTGCCAAACAACACTTTTTGTTAGTGCATATAGCCAGGCCATTACAATAAACAACACAACCCAAGCTAACGCGGCAAGTTAGCGAACAAAGCCATATAAACTAGATCACAGATATGTATCATAGCAGCTCTCACCTAGTGACTAAAGGAGAGACAACAGTAGTTACAGGTTGACCAGATGCTATCCTTAGTGTGGGAATAGTGTGGCTCTGGATTCTGTCTTCAACTAAAAAAGCATAGAGGTTAGCAGTAACTGGAGAGCTATGATGAAATATATGTAAAAATTCATTATTGGAATTGCCTTCCCATAAACTTCAACATAATATAAATGATTTTCCAATGTTAAACCAATGCTGGAGAGCTATGATGAAATATATGTAAAAATTCATTATTGGAATTGTCTTCCCATAAACTTCAACATAATATAAATGATTTTCCAATGGTAAACCAATGCTCCAATCTCAAGTCTTGAGGGAATGACAACTTCTACTGACCAGCAAACTTGGCAGTCTCAACAAAAGAAGCAACTATATAGACAATTCCATTCTCACAGACCTGCAGGAGCTGAGGTAGCGGATAAAATAGAGAGTGGACCGCCCAAGGGAGGTGCCGGCTCACATCTGTCATCAACGAGAACATACCCGTTGACACACTTCTCACAGTACTTGCCATCTGATCCATCCATGCAGTCTAAGCAGGTGCCTACATAAGCATCCAAAATATACATGAGCACACGTTGTTATCTTATAATGATATCACCCGGTAGCAAGTACGCCCAATCATGGTTTGATCTCGGAGTTCTCTTGTTTAGCAAAAAACTAAAAACTGTTTCTCTTGAATCTCATAAATGCGCCAGAAGACGACACTAAATAAACCAACTAGGAAAAAATGTTTCAACATCTCTATAAAAATATTGCAACCAAATGTCTGGATCTGCTATCATTTTTGGTATGAGAAAAAGTGAGTAATGGTGCAAGCTTTTACATGTATGTGGATCTATGGAATGCTGACTAACAATATGTAAACTAGGGACGAAAGATAAGTAGAATTAGCTCACTTTACTAGATTCCAGCGGGATGCTCACATACACTATCTTAATATCAGTACCTGAAGGACCTGCGTAAAATGTCTGAATGGTATTATCAGACAGTACTAGACATGGCGACTACTACGTTTACAAACATTGCAAACTTTCAATTTGATAGTTAATAAATCTCAAAAGCCGCTACAAACACGCCATTACGATCAAGACGTTACATTAAATGCACGTGATAATGAACAAGCATGGCTTTGAGAGCCTACTAAATGCAAAGTCGCAACAAAATTGAAGAGATGAAGGTTGTACGCATGGAAATGAGATCACGTGAAACGTGTCACAGATGTCCATGGCATCAGATCATTCATCTGAGGCATGATTACCCAAGGAGTCGTTACTCTTACTAAATAGTTAATAGAAGCTAAGACTAATGTACAAGTTAAGCTAATAACGGAATGAATAGATATCACGGGAAACTAATCGAATAGCAGTCTCGTCTATATGTCATTTCTAGTTAACAAATCACACAGAATGTTTCTCTTATGATGTTGGTCAAAATGCTGTACATAAACTAAGAAACTAATCACCAAGCTAGTTTTGCCATGCAGTTCTACTGCAACGACATTAGAGGCTCCTACAACATAAATAATCCATCCCAAGAATGTTTACTTTGTAGGGATTTTACCTTACATGAACAGTAGAATACATGTAAATAGCCTGACCCGTTCCAAGATCTTTCTAAACTCTCCCCTTTGGCCATTCAAATAGGAAAAAACTAAACCTAACTTAGCAGTTGAGCAGTTTAATTGAACTACTGCACGGTAACTTGGGTATTATTGGTTTCAACAACCTTTCTCTTTTTTCTTATCACTTTCATTTGGTTTTTAGGGTCCTTGTTTACAGCACTTTTACTAAGGGAGTGCATCTCTTCAATATCATATTGAATCGATATTGTTCAATTTTTTTTTAGACAGCGAGGTGGGGAAAAATAAATGCGTCTGAATCAAAGTAAAACAAAAATATATATTTGCTATCAGCGGTGTCTCTCTGTTTATTCGTTTTTTCGAAGACAGGTTTAGAGATTAGAATAAAAGATTGATTCCAATAAGACACCGATTCATAACGTTCAGATTGGCAGACGGACACAACTAACACCCGCACCAATCGACCGATCAGAATAACTGTGCAGCTACTTATTCTCTTTGCTTTATCTGCACACATGATGATCTCCCATAGCATGCCAGACTGCAAGAGTAATATAGAGATACTCCTTAAAGTCATCTTCTCTCTCAAAGGTGGCAAGAGAGAAAACAACATTTTTAAGGCTAACTATGAGACTCACATTATTCCAATCGAATTTAAGAACTTGCACCAATTTAACGCATTACATTATATGAAATTCCTTACAATAGTACGAAGTAAAAACTTTGCATAAACTATTTACGCAAAGTGGAATTTATGTTATAGGAGGTTTACGTTATAGGAATATCTACAACTGTACTAGTCTAATCCATAGAAATTTCTCAAGTGAATCGACAAAGCAAATCATACCAAAACAACAAGCAGAAGCAGGAATGCTTGGACAATGTACGGCATAATGAGCAGGCCTCCAGTAACTGTGAAAGGGACAATAGAGACAGGAGGTTAACAAATGACTGCTGAGTAAGGGAAGGAAACAAAGGAGTGCCGCGCGCGGAGCCTAACCAGTGCCAAAATGAATGAGTCAAGCTGAGCAGTCATAAACAAAGCATGAAGTGAAGCGCTTTTCCTTGTGTTTAGACATGGCAGCAGATGGCAGGAATTATGTTAGTGTAGGGAATTAAGATTTCCTATTGCAAATATGCCATCGTCACCCCATTAGTAATTGTCTTCTCCCTTGTGAGATACTATCTTTGAACAACCAAAAGGAACAACAATAATGTGTCCTACCACGCTTCCAAACGACGACGAATGCTGACCTTATCTCGAAAGGAGATATTTCCTTTTTTTGTTGATAGAATGGACTGACAGGGTGGCAGACGATAGTCAAACACAGATAACCAGCCCTTGAGGAGACATCAAGTCAGCAATACAAATATTTAGCGGAAGCACCTTTGCTCGGGAGACACAGAAGACATATTCTTAAAAGACTATACGCATCACAAAGTTCGCGAGTAATGAGCGATCAAGTCAAGCAAATTGTAGACAGACAGGAAATAGCTTTACCCATTTTTTTGCTTCTTCCATCATAACTTCTTTATGGCAAAATAGATTTGCATATGAAAATAAACATCACAAAAATTATTTAAATAAATTTATGAATTTTGCTACCATCGGTCTAGAAATTTAAACTGTATTTCGATTAAATAGTGGCTGGTTTTGATGAGCAAAGCTGCTGAGTGAACACTCCCAGTGTGAATGGTCAGACCTGGTAAATGAACACCACCAGTATGAATGATCAGGCCTGGTAAATAAACACCACCAGTATGAATGATCAGGCCTGATAAGGGAACACTACCAGTATGAATGGTCAGACCTGGTAAGTGAACGCCATCAGTACGAGTGGACAGACAAGCTACAAGCTCTGGCTGTTGGTCACACCTCAAGCGACACACGTATAGCCCATGCACACTTCCTTCCCGCTTCCACTAACGTGATACAGGCTACTAGCTGGTCAAACTTGGCAAAGACAACATTGGAGGAAATTGCTTTTAGCTTGTGCGGCAACCCCCCAACAAGTGGAAACAATGAATCAGGGTCAAAACAAGATAACAAGTTGTCTAATCTGTCACTTCTAATCCATTATAATATTAGAATTGTGCCAAGAACCGATGAGTTGACAGATTCTCGTTTATACTTTAAAGAACTTTAAATGTGAAAACACACTACGCGATATTTATCACGATATCGTGCTGGATGGCGCTAATCTACGCTAGAACTCGCTGAGCGAGCTTTGGCGCTAATCTGCGCTAGAACTCACTCAGCGAGCTCATGCAGAGCGATAACGCTAGACATTCTCTATCACAACTTTATCGCGAGCCAGATGCATTTCGATTGGTTGGTTTTTTCCCAGAATGCATTTTTATGGCGGGTAATTATTTCTATTGATGTTCACCAACGTACAGAAGCAAAATTTTGCTATTTTGTTACGATTCAAACATCACCAGAACGAACATTGAATTGTTCAATAAATTCAATAAAAACGTTTCCAGTCCTGTACGACATAACACACAAAAATTACAAAAAACCAGTTGAAAACCAACATTTGGAGTCAATCCGTTGTGCAGATTGATTATCTTGAGAATGGTAAATATGTAATATATTAAGCATAAAAAACTACTATAAAGTAAACTATATATAAAAATCGTAAAATATCACTGTTAAAAATACAAGAATAGTTTTTTCTTACGTCTTCTTGTAGTGTACAATCCGTGAAAGTGATATATGCCTGATAAAAAAAGCGGAAGTTGTTTACGTCGTTGCCTAGACAGCGCCATATTGACTTACCTAAATTTATCAACAACTCTGAAGAAACTAATGATACAGAGTTTTATTGGCAGTTTGTGAGCGTGCCCACATCATCGTTTGCTGGTGAATCGCTCAAGTGCGCTTAGGCACACGCCAGCGATATCTCCGCGCCCCTCATGACGCACGCGATAAAATCGCCTAGTGTGTTTGAACCTTTAGGCTGACTACAATGAACAAGAAATCAATAAATGGCATAGGGATGCCACGGGTGAGGCCGAGGGTGATTCCGAGGGTGATGCCAAGGGTGATGGCAAGGGTGATGCCGAGTGTGATGCCGAGGATGATGGCGAGAGTGACGGCAAGATTGACACTGGGAAAGTACAAAGCAACCCGTCAGCTAAGCAGCAGTATCATAGGAAGATGAGAATTGAAAGACCAACAAAAAGTGGAACGAGCGCACCAGAAGCAAAAAGGATGCAGTTTCCCATATCACAGCCTGAAGTTATAAACATAAAATGAAACACAATTCACTAGTTGTAAAGTACGCTCTGCGCGAGTTTCCCATAATTGTAGCCGCTGTCACCATCGCCAGCTGAGCTATTATAATAAGCTATCAAGGAAGAATACCCAGGTTAACCATTAGGTTATTGTAATGAAACTGCTGCTTTCATAGGATTCGCGAAGGATGGTTCAAGGGCACATTTGCTTAGTTTTTGGTTTTATAAATTGTCTCCTTAGCGCAATGCATAACCACTATGTGTTATATCTAAACCGTTTCCTGAATTCGTAATATTTGACTTTAGTTTACATTTTCACAGGAACTTCAAAACCTGGATAGTTATGAAGGAGTTGTGAGCACTATCTAATAATATACATTTATATTATATGTCTTAACCGCCATTACCAGTTTCTTGGCAGAAAAATATATTTTAGATGCTATATATATTAAACCATTTATTTGATCCTTTTTTTGTTTTATGATTCTTGTATGGCCTAATTTGGAAAACATTTCGGTTTGAAATGAAATTATTGCTAACAAATTAATATAAATTTCTACTCGGTGAAGTGCTGAAGCGGCGAAAACTGAACCACGAAACAGAGAGGGATTACTGCTTTGTTTTGTGTTAAACAATTCACAGTAAAGAACTTTTTCAAAAAAGAAATTTGAAGGCTATTCGTAACTCTGGGAAAAGTTTCAGCTCCAATACTTGACGGCTGGAAAAGGTACGCTCAATAAGAGGTTCACTGTTGATCAAAAAAATCTAGCACAACACGGGTCAGTATCAATAGCCTGAGTGAATCATGAAAATGACAGAGATACTCTTAGAGTAAATAAATGGGTGGACTGTAATGTGGGCAGACGCATCTTAGCTTGCTTTCTTAAAAGAATAACTAAGCACCATTTACATGTAGTTCTACGATTTCTTTCAATTGATGAAAATTCGACTTTTAGTTGTGATTCATACTACAAATGGAACATGATCATCTACAAAACTGCTTGTACACTGGAGAACAACAGTATGCGCTAGATTGAATTTCCCACATGAAAGTGGGCTCACTAGTACTGAACCCCCTTTAAGTACAGACTAGATGATCAGTAAGCCGCTGTGAAAGAAAATTTCTTTAATGTTCTTGTGGCTAATCGAGTGATAGTTCCAAATTTGCCTCTTCACCCACCCGACCTACCTCAAGTTAGCCGAGTAACAACGACATTTGCAAGCTAAAATATTACGATTGATTGCTTGAAAAATGCTTAAAACTGCGTAAAAATTGCTGGCACCAGCAACACTCAGCTAAATATGTCAGATTACAAGTGCCAATAATATGCAAAAAAGTAAAAAATGAACCAACCGATATTTAGCTGTGGCCTCATCTACAAATATATATGTTAATAAGACTAAGAAAAAGAAAGATTCAGCTAATAGTGACTATTAGCTGAAAAATGTCTCCGACCGATATTATTATTATTTTATCCCAAGAAATTATATTTTCAGCGTAAAGTTCTCCTTATAGTTAGTATTTTAGCATGAAAAAAAATTAATTACACAAACCTGTTCTAGTCTGACAGAGTCTTGTCTTGTTATTACACTGACAGGGTGCACAGGTGTTGTTTATATTGGTATAGCTGCCAAGAGGACACTTGTCTGGGTTGGCAGCAGTCTGCTGCTTAAGGGTCACGGGCTCAGTACAAATGAAACCCTGTTGAACACTTTGAGGCGGCTGCAATAGAAACGGTACCCAATATCTACACACCGTAAATATAACACACAGACAAACATAGGGTTAGCCATGAACCCGATATGAGTGAAGAACGATTTAAATCTTGGCGTCGGCTGTAGGTCAAACCATTAGGTAAATAGGTCAGGTCTCAAGTACCAACACGCTAACATGTTATGAGCATATATATATATATATCAATAGAACTAGTACATCATAACAATACAACCCTCTCTCGTACGCGTGATTCGTTCTTGTAACGCACTTGAAAGATGAGATGAAAGTCAAGCCTTTGGAAAAAGAGGAAACAAGCTCGTGAAATATTAATGGAGTTCAGAGAAAGGCAACTAGGTACTAAGCCACTATTATTATAGTAATGAGTAGGGTTAGTGATTGCATTCCCCAGGGTACAAAGAATTGTCAATCGCTCGTTGAGTTTATACCAATGAATACTAAAATGCAGAAAATAAATGTGAGTAAAAGTTTTTAATTTTACGTATTTTCGTTTACCGGTTACAAGATAAATGAAAAACAATTAAAGATGAACTTGCATAAAATTTTAGTAGACTTGATCAGAAAGTATCCGTATTTTTCTATCATTTGCAATTGTTTTAGATGTTTGAGGTGATCTAATTGCCAGGATTTTTCAAGATTAAAATCGATAAGACTTGATCGTGGTCAAACGTTCAAATCAAGCAAAAGTGCTACAAGATAGACAAAATCAATTAAAATTTTGTGGAAGTTGATCTTAACCCTTTTAGGCCCAATTGAATAAGTCCATTGCACGCATTCAGGCCCTATTAATTGATAGGCTGCTCACGAGTGATAGACTCAGTGTTACTAAATTGCTCCTATCTCCTTTTTCTAGTAATTTTATCTTAAGCCTGTTTTTATTTAGGAAGAAGAATTCTCAAGCTGCATTTCTATATCCATTATTGAAACAATGTAACTATGTGGAAGCAAAGAAACTTTTTATGAGCAAAATAAAAAAATTGCTTCAAATGACTAAACGATTAAAAAAAGTACCAGCTACTAAAAACATGAAAAGCAAACCCAACTTGGTAAACTATAAGTTTAGGTTGTAGGCGCATCTGTTATAATATGCAGTGAAAAGAATTAGGAAGATCCGTGCATTAGAAGCTGAGATAATTGTACTTATGTAAAACTTGGTTGGTCAACTTCTGATTGTATTCAGCTAATATTTAGCAATTTTAATTGTTAATATGCCCAAATTTAGCAGCAAGTGGTAAAACTGCTTGAAAATAAAATCATCATCATCAAGTCACAAAAGACTACTATCACAGCTGTCAGACTTTGTCAGATACTAGAACACAGAATACAGATACTTGCTCAGCTTTCATTCAAAGTTGAGCAAGACATCAAAAGATATTATCAGTCTAGTATTTACCTGTAAGTAAATCTCCTAATCACATCTGTTTTTGAGACAGACTGTAAAACGTCTAACTGAATGCCACCTTTATTTGAATGCCACCTCTATTAGACCGCCACTATAGAAGGGTTGAAAAATAGAGCGACATTCTTTAATTGAACGCCCCTTCTATTTGACCGCCTTTTTGAAATTCTTTCATGTTTACGAACCCATAATAGCAAATGATCAGCAGAAAAGATCAATAACAATTAATTCTTTCGTTGTTTTTAGTCGTATCGAAGTTACGTTTTTCGTTAAAACTTTCAAAGCAAAATCATAGAAACAATTAATAACTGTATAGTGGAACCTCGGTTCTCAAACGCCTCGGTTCTCGACCAATTCGGTTGTCGACCAAAAAATTTGAGATTTGTTCGTCTCGGGTCTCGAACGCATATTCGGCCGGCAAACGTATATTCGATTCTCAACCAAACCATAGCATGCGCGTTAGAATTGAACGTTCGGAGCAGCTCTGGAAACAGCATGGAAACATTCGTTAATAAAGGGAAAATCAATTTACGCTTTATAAATTCTTTACAAACCGGAAGAAACCATCTCGGACGACGTCCCTCTACCAAAGAGATTTGCTGGAAAGACAACTCTTCCTGTCGAGTTACACTAAATTATTTTGAAGAAGGATCCTCGTTCAAAGATGTGAAGTAAACGTGCCATTGCTGTTTATATTTTCTTTTTCACACGATTTTTGATGTAACTGATCTGTTGTATTTTTGTAGTTTCATTATCAATTTCTGCAATTTTTGGTATTGTATCTTAACTTAAAATGTTTTTGATGTTTCAAGAGCAAAACGTACGAAATGTTTACTTTTTGTTTTTTTTTCTAATCATCAAAGATAGAAAACATTTTATTAAAATTAAACACCATCTATATCTACCCGTTTTTATTTATAGGATGTAATATACAGTACAGTTTTTGATATTTCAACGTATGTGAGAAAAACGGTTTATATTTACGATGGCGCATGAACAACTACTTATAAGCTAAAAGATGCGCTTATGCGGCTAAAGGTTTATCATTATTTGTGTGAAATGCAACAGGTGAAAGTTCTGCTATGCTAAAAAAATTGTTAGGACGGTGATATTGAATAGTTCAGCAGTGCAGAAAAAGAATTGAGGTCAGAAGACATTGTGAAGTTATAAAACAGACAAGGAAATGTTCGTTCCATCAAAAGCAACAATGACAAGACAACTGGCCAATCAAACGATAAAAATAATGTTGTTTCAAAAATGTAAATTTTGTTTCTGCATATATTATAAGTATGGTTCATTTATGCCACTTGTTCTTGAATATATATTTGTAGCATTTGATAGATAATTATTATATAACTTATAAATTTGCAGATTTATAGCATACTATTTGATAATATCATGGCGGTTATATAAATTCGGCTTACAATGGTCCATAACTCCTTTTCTATTACACATAAAAACCTAGTTTTGGCTGCAAACTGTAACAAACATATCAATGAGTGCAATGAGTTAGTACCATCGCTAGTACCACTTTGTGGACGCTTTTCTACTGATTAGTTTCTATACTGGGTTGTAAAGATCAAAGAATGTCAATGAGGCTGTCAAATTGAGGTGACAGGGCTCTATGTTTCAACCTTTCTCCTATAGTGGGTTCAAATAGAGGTATTACAGTAAGCCTATGCGTCTAGTGTTCACAAACCTTAGTTTGCTACAAAATGGCTTCCATCCGTTATAGACTAACGAGTGTTTTTTGTACCAAAAATTGGTGTTCTCGTTTTACGAAACGACTGTTTACAACCATTTACGAAAAACATTAATGAAAAGTGAAATGTGATTATATTGCTACAAATAAATTTAATTTAAACTGCTGTCAGTCAGCCTTGAAGACTTCGACTATAAAAGGTCACCCAGAAGCAACAAGTAATTACAATATGGAAGAATTCTAGTTGGCCTCCAGCTATAACAAGATGCTTTACTCAATGTCACAATAGTTGGAAGAATTTTAGCACAATCTTGAGCACTGGCCAAAATACTGTTTGACCTCATTAATTAAACCACCATCTTTGTAAGTCGTCAAACACACTCGTCAAGACAACACTGCTTGTCTTGCCTACAATTCTACTAGGATAAATAATCAGAGTAAATAACGTAGACTGTCACTGATAGCTTTAATTAAAGCTAGCTGTCCCTTGCCTCTCTCTCTTCTCATTCATCTTTAATATATCATCTAATAAAAATATTGATCTTAGCTTGCCGTTTCCCACTTCTGTTCAATATCAGCCAATTGCGTCATGTCTTCTTCAATATTGATACTCTCGAAGGACTTGAGCAGATGTGCGCAGAGTTGCAAGTATAGGCCTAGAGTACTAGCAACTTCTTAGCGTGGCTAAGAATTATACGAGTTCAAAACCGTCTCACATTGAGGTGGCAACCGTGAAAATAACAAAAATTATATTATATAAACGACCAAAATGTTAACGATTCCATAGGCATTGTGTTCATTGTATATCACGTAACTTGAGAAGTCTTCAACTCTCGAAGCATTCTATGTGACTTCATGACGCCAGTGCTATGGTTTTCCCCTACATTAAATGTTATATAAAGCACTATCTGGTTCAAATAAATAATATACATGGATATATTTAAATATATAAAATATTAGTAATAATTATTAAATATATACAATTCACTCATAAGCGCTGACACTAAGGCGACTAGAAAAGCAAATACAGTGGACACCCCACTCAGGTTACAGCAAATACAGTGGATACCCCACCGAGGTTACTGCGAACCATTATATTACGTCTTTTTCGCCTTACGTCATATATGATGCCTTATACCAAATATCATGTTAGCAGAAGGCATGCACTTTTATACCATCTTACCAGAAGGCATACACTTTTATATCATGTTAACAGAAGGCATGCACTTATATATTATCTTAACAGAAGGCATACACTTTTATATTATGTTAACACAAGGCCTACGCTTTTATATCATGTTAACAGAAGGCATACACTTTTATATTATGTTAACACAAGGCCTACGCTTTTATATCATGTTAACAGAAAGCATACACTTTTATATCATGTTAACAAAAAGCATGCACTTATATATTATTTTAACAGAAGGCATACACTTTCATATCATGTTAACAGAAGGCATACACTTTTATATAATGTTAACACAAGGCCTACGCTTTTATATTATGTTAACACAAGGCCTACACTTATATATCATGTTAACAGAAGGCATACACTTTTATACCATGTTAACAGAAGGCATACACTTTTATATTATGTTAACACAAGGTTTACGCTTTTATATCATGTTAACAGAAGGCATACACTTTTATATAATGTTAACACAAGGCCTACGCTTTTATATCATGTTAACAGAATGCATACGCTTTTATATCATAGTAACAGAAGGCATAGGCTTTTATATCATGGTAACAGAAGGCATACACTTTTATACCATGTTAACACAAGGCCTACACTTTTATATCATGTTAACAGAAGACATACACTTTTATACCAAGTTAACACAAGGCCTACACTCTTATATCCTGTTAACAGAAGGCATGAATTTTTATATTCTGTTAACAAAAAGCATAAATTTTTATATTCTGTTAACAGAAGGCACCAAACAATTACATTATGTAAATAAAAGGCATGTACAACGTGTAATTTACACACGTGTAGGCATGTAACATGTTGAACAGCAATAAAAACAGGAAGCAAATGCAGTTAGGAGACAGACATGTAAACTAGACACGCTACTACAGATGTTGAGCATAACTACTAGACATATTAGGGTCAGGGGCAATAAGTACAGTCATACCTCGACATACGAGTGCCCAAATTGCGAGAAACTTGACATACAAGCTGACTTTCCAGCAAGTTTCTTTCTCGCGATGCGGAGTAACATTTAAGCTATGAGCCGCCTCTCGATGGCCACTTTATGGCCAAGTCTGCGAGAAGCCGCTTCCAACCACAGCATCGCTCAGTCTTTCTCCTCAAATCAGTTTAAAAAAAGTTTTTAAAAGTTTGACAAAACGTTATAGTGAATGCGATGCGAAGCGCATAACCCGAAACAGACACTAAAAATATATGACGACAAAATTGAAGTAGGTTTGGTGAAAGATTAAAACTTAGCTTCAAGTGTTTGTTTAGTAAGGTGAATTCATTGAAGTTAAATTCAAAGTTTTTATTACAGGTAACACATTACGCATGTATTGCAAAAGTTTAGTGTACTGAACGCAATGCTCTCCATTCTCTCTCAGACCGTCATTATTTGCAATGTCTGTATCGAGGTTAAAATCTCCCTACAGCAGCATACAGAGTGATGTTGCATTTTATTGCAGGTCATAACCAGTAAATATGTTTTTGCTAGTTTGTTAGTGTAGGTACTGAATTACAAAAATTAAAAACATGTTTTCTAGCATAATATTTTGTTAAAGTGGTTTTTTCATTTCATGGTAACGGATTAATTTGTACGTATCTATTTTAAATAGGAAATAATGCTTTGAGATATGAGTAAATTGACATACGAGCTCAGTCCTGGAATAGATTAAGCTTTCATGTTGAGGTACATTATGACAGTATGCTAAATAGGCTAATAAAGCCTATCTGATCAATACATGATGACCATCTTAGCTTCACCAGGGTCAATAGGTAGTAGAGAGTATAACTTGTCTGTCAGAAATGTCCCCATTCAGCTGCTGATGAAAGTGAGCTCATATGAGAGAAAAAAATTGACGTGAGAGGAATTCTGTTGGCCCGAGTAGGAGACCACTAGAAATCTACTACTATCATGGTCTCATTTCGCCCAACAGTTCACAAGTGCATAGCAAAAGAAGCAACCAAGTCAAGCGAACTGTAGACATGGGAAATAGTTTTGCTCGAACAAACATTGATGGCTCCTTGCCGGCATCGACAAGACAGAAAAAGCTGCCAAAAATGCAATCATGCTAAAAGTTATGATACTCTTGAGTGAAAACATTCTTATCATAGAGATAAAGCAGGACAAGAGCAGAGCAATGTTCACAAACATCGCACAAATATATGCATACGGATTCTTATAGTTTAGCGAGAGGGGTGGCTGAGGACCAAGTTCTGATTTTCATAAAGGCTCGTCACAATCTGCCAAATTATGCTGGCGTTAGTCTCTTGGTGATTACGCATAGACTATGAGTACTGTAGACTGATGACGTCATCGCAGCAAAGCAGCTACCGTAAAACCTCTAATCAAACGCCATGGCACTCTATTTTTCAACCCTTCCCCATAGTGGCGGTCAAATGGAGATGACGCTTAAACAGAGGCTGGCGTATTAGTTTTCAAATAGCTCGTCAGAATTTAGGGAAATAAACTTAACCCTTTTAGAGGTGAAGCGAATGTCGTCGGTATTTTGCGCTTGCCTTCGGGCGAAGCGACATTAACCCTTTTGGATGCAATAAGTCTGCTAACTGGACAATGATCGCTAAATAAATATGCATTGGGAAGCCGAGAAATTTCTCTACCCATTGATATCTCTTGCTTTCGATTAACCTGTAATGACATTATAGCCTGTGGCCCTGTGCACTGCTTTGAAATCTGTTGGCGAGTTCAATTTTTTTGTTCTAAATTTGAAGGTATATTTCCATTTCATAAATATATTTAACGATCTTGCATAAAGGCCCATTGGACTCATCGATATGTTTGCTATCGTTTGAAGCCAAAACTGGCATTTTATACGCATTAGATCTATAAGTTATGAACATCGATCCATTGTAAGCCCGGTTAAGATAACTGCAAGGATGTTATCAAATAATATGCTATAAATCTGCAAATTTATAAGTTTATAATAATAATTTATCAAATGCTACAAATATATATATATATATATATATATTCAAGAGCAAGTGGCATAAATGAAACATACTTATAATACATGAAAAAACAAAAACTAACATTTTTGAAACAATAATATTTTCATCGTTTGCTCGGCCAGTTGCGTTCTGATTGTTGCTTTCGAAGGAACGAACATCTTCTGTCTGTTCAATACCTTCACAATGTCTTCTGACCTCAACTCTTCTTTTGCACTGCTGAACTAGTCAATATTAGCATCCAAGTAATTTTTTTAGCAAAATGACACTTTACCCGTTGCATTCCGCTCAAATGATAAACTTTTAGCAGTATCGCTAAGCACAACTTTTAGCCTAAAACTAGTTGTTCATATACTATCGTAATGCAAACCGTTTTTCCCATACGTCGATGTATCAAGACTGCGTTAAACAAGGAACTACTACTAGCCTGCTACAGTTATTAATTATTTTTAGGGTGCTGCTTTCAAAGTTTAAGCGAAAAAATGAAAATCTATGGAGTTGAAAAACAGACTTTGATATGAACAGAAACAAAGAATTAATCGTTATTGATGTAACCGAGTCATTAATAGTACAATTTTGCGAACACTTTTCTACTGATCACTTGCTATTATGGGTTCGTCAAGATCAAAGAATGTCAAAGTGGTGGTCAAATAGAGGTGGTGTTCAATTAAAAGGTGGCGATCCATTTTTCAAACTTTTTATAGTGGCGGTCAAACGAAGGTGGCATTCGAATAAAGGTGACGCTCGAATAAAGGTGGCGTTCAATCAGAGGTTTTACTGTATGTTGCAAACCAAAGCAGCTGTCAAACTTTGCCAATATTTCGCCAAGCATCCCCACGACAGTCGGCGGCGCAATGTGCACCACTTCGGGAATGTGTACTGGCTGCTGCGGACAGCTTGATCTATATTCCCTTTTTTACGATAGTTGCTGTAGGATTGGTATTTCAAAATTTTAGTGACAGCATTGTGAGAATGATATGTCGCAACTTAATTGCTGATACCAACACAGATGGGTTTGTATTAGTAGGAACACTTATCGCAGATGTAGTGTAGGATTACTACTGATATACTACGATATATGTAGTATGTATCGGTCTTAAGACTCGAGCAGGTCACATTGACTCACGCTACTACGTAGCCACACTGCACTAGAATAGAAACAGCCAGAGCAAATTGGTCGCATATGAATAAAAGTTTAACTAACGAAGGCCATACCTATTGCATTAGAAGAAAGGACTCAGTACATTCTCCTGACAAGAAATAACCTCTCACACAATCGCAATGAATGACTCACGTGTTGCATCTGGTGCATATTGAAGAACAAAGGAGCAAAAACTAGTAATAAAATCCCTTTTCCCTACATGAGCTATAGTGACTCTTTATTTTGGCTTACATACTTTAAAGATCTGAAGTGCATGAAACAAACTTCCAACAAAATTTTTCTCAAAGAATCCTGAGACTAAACTAAAGTATCGCTGGAAGAAATGAACGTTACTATCATTTACAGACTACAAACTTCATTTAATAGGAAGCACATTTTAGCTGAAAATCTGCAAAAAAAATTAAACTTTCATCCGTGCAGCAAATGTAACTAGCACTGGAACACACTTTCAGTTTGCACATAATCAAGCAACCATCACTTGACAGAACTAAAAATTTAAATTATTATTATTTGCACTTTAAGAAGTGCATATTAAATACACGTAAATTAGACAAATAACAATAAAACCGGGCAATATGTTAAATTCTGTCAAAATTTCAAAAGACCTAATGCGTAGCTTTATTTATATCATTTACAATTTCGTCGAAGGTTGGCCGATTTTAAAGCTCAGTGCTTTAAAAACTCATTTGGCCAGATACAGGGTTTGACACAAAGGGATAAACCTGGAAGCCAATTCAAACAGTTTCCACAAATACTTGGTAGGATCGAAGATAATGAAGGCGTCCTTGAAAAAACCTGAAGAGACAGGATTAGAAATCACCTCTAGTAATATCATGAAAGGTTGGGTCAACTCAGTGATGACATTAAACATATTTAATCCCTATTACTTATCGATTCATATCATCATTTAAACAGGAATTATAATTGCAGCTTGAAAGTCTACAAATTATGCAGAAAGCGGAGAGAGAGTGTAGAATAATTAAAGAGTTTCACAGAAAATAAACCAAACCAACCAGAAGAAGGCATGTCCGCAGCTGTATGGTTACATTGGTGTCTGGTGTGAGATCAGTGATGGATGCAGCGAGCATAGTGCTGTCACAGTTCATATGAGTTGTTCGGTGATGAGAGCCTGTGTAAAGACAGTATATTGTACATGTCTACCGTGACCCTGAGGTATTATGCCTGGCTGACCATCCAAATGAGTGCCAAAGATTTTGCCTTAAACTTTTGTTGAAAATGGCCATCAGTGTTTGTTCAGAATCAGTTTCAAATCTTTCCGGGTTCATAGCAAACTCTGACCAAGTAGGCCTAGTACATTTTGTGTTTAACTTTTATCGCAAGGACTGCGATAATTGTAATGATTCTTTACCGAAGATAAAAATTGTCAAGGATGGTTAAGAGTTACATTTGGTCTGTGATTTCATTGGCCAATAATATACAATCAGCGCAAGTATCGAAAATAGAGAACTTGAGTAGGACCTACTTGGTTCAGCAGAACAATACCGACAAGATACCCAATTTTTAGCATCCCCAAGACTTGTCAGTGGCTCAAAAAAGGTATATACATTAGAGAATCAATAATAATATAGCCATGGTCTGCCATTGTCCGAGCAAACATCGGCATAAATGAGATCGATACGATTAGATCAACTGAATTCAAAAGGCTGATCCTGTTGTTAATGTTATAGTCCAAATATTATTAATGGATGAAAGCCAGTTTTGAAAGATCGACCTTATTATGCCAAAGTACTAGAAACATCCCAAAGCGATAAATATGGCCGATAATTTGCGAGCACATATGGCTGAGTCATCCATTGTTGCTATAAACCGAGATGCACCGTTTACATAACCATTACAGACTTTACTTCGAGGTTCACTAAGTCACTGAATTGGACATCACGATTGAATTAAAAAGGATTGACCTTGCAAAGTGTCAGACTAACTACCAATAACTGGCAAATTTTGCTCGGTTTTTGATGCCGAATCCAATTTGTATCATAGACGAGAATAGCCAGGCCTTATAAGGTACCATCCTTAAAAGGAACAATGTAGTCATGAAACAAAAAGAGCAAGTCCATGATGAATAGTATTAGATATCTTTACAGCCCTAACCCATATAAGTGATATATAAGTGATGACTGTGTTCTCAAGTCTAATTAATCGTGTGGAAATAGTAGTTTTTCCTCTTTTCCACATTACCCAACATGATTTAGGGGTGAACTGAAATAGGACATCATTATATTAGAATATTGGAAGGATCATACATGATTCATCTACATGAGGACAACTAACAAACGCAGAGGCAAGCTTTGGTATAGACCTTATGCCATAACAAATAGTTGCACTAATGTTAAGTGTAAACTAAATAAGGTGAGATGGTTCTCAACAAAAGAATGAACTTTGAGCATATAACATACAAACATCTTTTTGAAAAACAATAATAATAACGCATACATAAGCAGTCAATTATAATAATTAACTTTCATTGAGGGCATATAGTGCAATTGGTATACGGCATAAAAATATTTCTGCTTGCATTTTTTAATGACTGCAGCATAATAGAAGTTGTTTCCACATGAGAAAACTCCAAAAATGTAGTTTAAACTTAACTGTAAAGCGTTTCAGATACAGTTTAAATATTAAGCAAAATGGCTAAGATCTTAAAAAGACGTGGATGTTTTATAAAAGTATTTACTGAACAACCGAGTAGTGAGGATCACTTTATGAAAATATATAGGATTTGAACTGCTTTTTGGCAGTAGTTATAACAAAACCAAATAATTGACACGCGTATCCAGGTTCAGTCTTACTTACTTTTAAAGACTAGAAAAAGTCTATACCTAAACCTATGCCTATACCTAAACCTATACCTAAGCACAAACTTTTATCAACCATTGTTACGCGAGGATATACTGCTGTCGAGGATTTTGGCCATTACTCTACAATTCTCATGTATACGGCTAGAACTAGCCAAACCAAAGACCTCTACATTGACCTCAAGCCAGAGCAGGCAGTCGTGTCAAACGCATGTGTAAATTAGGCACTGCCCACAGGTATTATAGAATCTGTCAAGTAATAAAAAATAGGTTCCTAGTAAATGATGATTAGCTCGGAAATGGTGTTTGGAAAATCAACAATAGCCCAGGCGCACTTGGATCAGCCGTATCTGATTAGCCGTAGCTCGGTGCAAAGCAGCTCCTAACATGCACACTGCCAATCAACTTGATGTTTTTATGATGTGAGTGAAACCGGTCTAAGAGATTATCTAAAAGCTGACATCAAGAAAAAAAATGGAGCTCCTAGGTACCCGTGTTCGTACAGTTACCAGCTGTATGCTTGTAAGCCCAAAAGTCATTCAAAATCTTCACAAATTGTAGAATTGTTCTACTAAATAAAGCTAAAAATGTTTTAATAAATGGAAGAAATAAAAAACCGGGTTAACACGCAGAGGTAGAAAATCTCTCACTCTTTCACTACTGCACTAAATTCGCTATTCTGACCAAACTTATTAAAAAAATCGATATACCGCTAGTATTTATGCAATATCTCGAGAATCAATGCAGATATTGCTTCACTGTAAAATGCATCTTATTCACACAAAAATTCTCTACAAGATAAGTATAAAATTGTTTCGTGAATCCCACTCTCGCAAAATTTCTGACGCTTCCTTTGCAGTGAACGAACGCAGTGAATTTCTTATTTCCAATATAGCGATCTGATTTTCTCGTTTTGAAAAATAATTACAGATGGAAATGCTTAGCAAAAATATTTTTGATCGGTTGCATGTGATTGGCAACAAGGTTGTTTCGCTGGAGACAAAATTTGACTGGTCCAGCTAATCTGTAGGCTTCGTAATAAAAAGAAACGTGAAACCTTATTGATTAGATGAATCATCGACTTACGGTCTGTACTTCGAATACCGTGATTGCCGATACAGCGACTCACAGTAGTAAAAGAGTTAACACAACATATATAGCCTTTTTAGCACATGTAAAGCATGTTACACACAACAAGCTAGATTTATGAGGAAGTAAATTTTAGCTGAAACTGCCAAGAACAGCGATGAAAGTCTATTTTATTCGATTTAGGATTCCTCATAAAGAAACAGCTAAAGACTTATATTTGCTGAATGAGAAGTTAACAGGACGGTATAAATACGTGTATCTCTGAACTTTTGATTAAACGAATACCTTCTCAGAGGAGCATCAAAGCATACTTTTATAATTAAATACCAGGCACTAAACGGGAAATGTTAATTGTACATGTCATCCAGTAGAAAAAGTACAAGTAGCCAAGAATTGTGCATAAAACGGATTTAAAAATATTAACACTTCCAGTCTCGCTGATCAGTTTTGCCAAATTCTTCAGTTTTTAATTTCAATAGATTATATCATGCAGTTTATAATGATATAATGATTGCAGATTTTGATAACATTATGTTGCATTTCAACATAATCCCCTCAGATTATCATGCATTTATCAAGCACAACCATGTCCTGTGTTACTAGATAGAATGTAAGGCAGTGTAAGGGTCTTCACTCAAAGAGGCATACTCTGTATACTCTGTATACTAGTTGTCTGTACTGAAGTTGTTACAGATAACAGCAGTTTATGTATTGCACATCACAATACTCCTTTCCTTCCAGAGGTTTTGCAGAAACATTAGAGTAACTTTATAAATATAAACAAAATGACTTGGGAGTCTAGAAGTTGTGACAAATTGAAAATTGTTCCTTTTTGAATTTAGATATATATATAAATTTGCTATAAAGCTGCAAATTTATAAGTTATATAGTAAAGATCCATCAAATTCTTTAAATAAATATATTCAAGAACAGGTGACATAAACGAACCATACTTATAATACATGCAAAAACAAATCAATTCATAAAATTCCGTAAAACATCGATTAGCATAATGTTATTGAAGTCTTGAAAGCTTGAACAAACATCAGAGACAAACAAGCGTGACCTTCGACTGACATTGCATCTAGTTAAAGTGTCCATAAAGCCAGAAAGAAACGTCTGCACCATCTGAAAGAAACGTCTGCACCATCTGCGTCTCATCTGAACCCTATTATGAGTCTCATCATTTCCTTCTTCATCATATTTCAATGATAAACTGGTGGTCAAGGATTCACCAGATGTTAACCTTTATAATCCTTTGTATACTGCCTGACACTAGGCGCTGGCGTACGACGAGCTCTCACGTGTCAGTGATGACCAAAAATGCGTCACAATAACCAAAACTTTCGTCCATCAACTTATGAGCGACGCCAGAGGCAACAAGCTATTTTTTGCCTGGCCTTCAAAGCCTTGCACTTTTAGCATAACACAAGCTGTTTCTCAGAAATTTTATACAATTTTAATTCAATTTTACAACAATTTTCTATTTAGATTGATTGATCTTTACACAAAGATTCTATTTTATTTTAAAACTATACTTCTGTTAAGTGTTAAGCTCACCACATAAAATTGGCGAGTGAACTGAAGAAGATTTGCTGCTGGTAACGAGCTGTGACAGCGGCAACAATGCTGCTGTATTTCCTCTGTTATGTTCAACCTTTAGGTCCTCACAAGGACCAAGATGTACACCAGTCATTGACGCTGATGTTCTCAGTGTCAATGTCATGCATGGTAATTCAAATTCACTGTGAATCAGTCTGGTTTGTACACTACATAAACGGCAGGCTAAATCCTGGTTCAAAACAATGCACAAAACTTCTGCATCACGGGCGAGCCACGATGATTCATCAAGGGCGAGCCACGATGATTTTCATTGTGAATGCTATGGTTATTATTTTGAAAAAAAGTCTAACAAGGCAATCAATACGTTTCTAATATGATGGTCAATTAAAAAATGTTCTGGGATCCATGCAAACATTTTGCAAGTAATTTTCCTACATCAAACAGCAGGCAGCACTACTTTTTTAACGAACTTTATGAAAAGCGTTTGCTTGCACACTCGCCAACTTCCTACAGAGGAGAGCTGTTAAATTATGTTTTTCCACCGATCTTTATGACTAACTATTCAATGAAATTGACATAAAAAAAACTGTGAGCTTTAGTAAACTCCATGTTAAACTGTAAAATATATATGAACCATGCTTCAGACGATTCATATGCAAAGCACTTTCGGAAGTAAGGGAACGATTACCATATTTGTTTTCCGAAATAGCCATGCACCGAGAAGAATAGATAGCTAGATCAAACATGGTACCTTAATTTTGTATCTTGAGTAAGCCGTGAGCATTCAATTATGCAAATTCTTACAAATTAAAATCTTTAGCTCATGCTTAGACGAAGGAAACCAAATCCAGAGGGAGGTGCCTTGCGCAAAAGCAATTGTTTTGCATCAAGTACTCGAATCAAAGAGCTTACTATTACATAGAAGTGTTATTAGCTTTCATATGATTAATTTCCGAATCTGGTGCAGCGAGCCTACCTTTTTGTGACGGCCCATAGCTAATATTGAGGTAGAAATGGCAGATTTGGGTGTCAGTAAAGTTGAAGACAGGAGTACTCCAGCTGACATTCAGACTATAGGCGCCTGAAATACAATAGCAATGGTGTGATTAGACCAGAGAACAGCGCAGTTCAGCAGTTCACGAGGTATTGAGTAGGATTAGGTAAGCCTGAAGCGGTCACACCGACACGAAAGACCAAGGTTACTAGCCAGATTCTAAACATTTCAATGCACTCTGGGTTTGTTGTCTATGCTGAGAAAATGTCGTTGGCTACCCACAAAGGTCATTGCACGAAAGGTTATTCATGCAGCGAGGACAGCTAGATGTGACTCAAAGTCCAAAAGACTGACCACTGTTAGGTGCGTACCCTGCATAGCAGTTTACAGTTGCAACTAGAACAGGTATGTCAATAGTCTTGGCACATATTAATCATCTAGATAGATATATATATATATATATAGATAGATAGATACATACATATATATGTATATATATATAGATAGATACATATATATATATGTTGCTAAAATCTTTTTCCGTCTTTGTACTTATACAGGCTCGGTGGACCACTTTGAGCGATATATCAGTGAAGTCTCAACCATTATCTGTATATATATATATAGTATATATATATATATATATAGTATATATATATATATATATAGTATATATATATAGTATATATACATACAGTATATATGTATATACAATATATATATACAATATATATATACAGTATATATATACTGTATATATATACTGTATATATATACTGTATATACATATATATACAGAAGAAGCAGGGAAGCAGAAGTTTCACAGCAAATATTTAACGTACGTACGAGCGTAAGTACTCCTGCGTCAGACGTGAAAAATGATCAACATTTTGAAAATTGGACCTTGAACTTTAAAGTTAAAACTGATTAACCAAATAAACTGAACCAATGTGCAATAAAGAATTAACCTAAATGCGCAAAAATATTCCAAGAGAAAAACTCCAAGCACTTGAAGGAAGGGTAGCCTATCATATTACAACGAATACAAATATTTCAAGTAAAGACACTAAAACATATTCAAACAAGTAAAATTACGTTAATTTTTGCAATTTTGAGAAAGAAAACAATTTATGGGTAAAAAAGCCATTATCGACTAACAATAATGTTATAGGAAACAAAACATGAGAGCTTCCTGCAACAAGCTTTGACATCAGCAAGTATATAGAGCAGGGCCAGCCTGACAAATTGCATAAAACTGTGACAGCCAGACATGTATCACATACAGTTTGATAGCCTGCCATATGCTGCCATTTGTCATGTGGATTTGTGACAGCCTACCAAATATAGAGCTGTAACAGCCAGCCGGATACGATAGTTTGGACAGCCTGCCAAATATCACAGAGTTGTGACAGCCAGCAAAATATCACATACATAAGACATTTGAGCAATTTCTCAAACACAAAAACACACCACAGCATACGGCGAGCGGAGCAAGCATCCCTCAAAATACTAAATAGAAACATTAGTGCCTGCTGTCACACATGTACCTTTAAGAAAACAGGTGAAATTGTCATCGAGAGGATAATTATTATAAAAAATGATAGTGTATATTTGAAGAAAGCAGCAACTCATCCCTTTCAGCGAATACATATTTGAATCTCTTAGCGATAGTGTATGCCCTAGGTTTTCATTAACTTGGCAAAATCTGGCATATGTAATAATAAGACAAAGAAATGGCTGGCAGCTAGTTATTAATGCTGCCTTATGTCACACTCTGCCTTAGAGAACGTAAACATTATAAGATGGTTTCATTGCTTTCACCTAAATGTGTACTTCAGATAATCTACAATAGATGAAACTCATCACATAATTAGTTTAGTATTTGGAATATCTTACTCAAAAACCACCGCTAGCATTCCCTGAACCTCTGACCATGTGACAACAGAGCCTGGATAGATGCAAACAAGTGGAGTTCACTGCCAAGAAATGCTCACAGCATTCCTTCACTAACAACAACTTTTGGCACACAAATAATGGAAGAAGCAGTTGAATATAAGGTTTACTAGATGTGTCAGTCTGTAGTATTTTAACCAGATAATTTATGTAAGAATGACAGGTCACATAATATATTTTACATTATCAACAACGTCGACTATGCTTTGATGTTTTTATCCTTTTTAACCACCCAATGTATAGTTACACATTTATATATATACTGACATCACTCATTTTTGACCCCTCTATGCTGGACACACTCATCCAACAAACCTACAATCGCTCAGTTTGGGAGGTCATCACTAAATTTTACATGGTTCAAATTTGTAAATTGCTTTTATAAATATTGAAATCACCAGTTCAGTCACAGGCCTTTGTATGGCTTTATTTCCCCATTCAGGTACTTGATGTCTTCGTCAGTATAATGGCATTTATTGACCTACCAAACTTTTTGAAATACTTAATTATCACCGATGCATATGGCCATCGCTGTACGGCCATGTTTTCAACTCCCAACATGTCCAACACAATGCTCTCACCTATTGATGTAATATTGAACATTGAGATTCCCGCTGGAGGCCTTGTGAGACTGTTTCCTGTTGCGTCTACAAGAGAGAAATACCATGTACGGTCTATAAACATCAATACCTCTAGAGAGGCAGTCAACAACTTATAATTTGAGGAAGGCACGCGTAGTTGTATTTTATGGGAAATCATTGGTTTGAATAGTGTGAAATGGAGCTGAGGAGATAATACAAAGCCTTGTCAGTCCAACAGTGTCCTTCCATCAGATAATACTGGTTAGCAATGTTTGATAAAATCTATATTGCAACATGAAATTTATCTGCAGGTTTAATAAGACTAAGTTACTACCAAGAACAAAGGCCTGGCATATATAAGTGTCAGGTGCAAAAAGAAATATCAGCTGCCGCCCTCATAAGAGTGAAAAGCAGCGTATGTTCACCAAAATTCTTTGAAAACTAAACCTAAAAATAACGGATATTCACGAAAACAAGGTCAATTGTCTAGACCTATAAATGTAGGGTAATGTCATGGAATAAATATGACTGTAATGAATAAGTCATTGGACCAAAAATAATAAAACTCTGATATAAAAATCAAGGCAATAAACTTTTGATTTTCATGGAAATGCAAAAAAACAATCTGTAAAACAGTCAAAGAGGATGATAACAACAGCCATCAGGGGCTAAAAGCTTAATAAAAATTCATAAAGCCTGATTTTTTCAATTGAGCTTTACAATAAAGTGGGCTGAAAACTAGACTGTCTTCAAACATTGATCTCAAATCACAACCTTGTATAACTGCCTATAGTAATGAATATGAAAAAATCACATCATTCTAATTTCCAATAGATTCACTCGTAGTGATTTCGCAATTAATATGCAACTGTTTTGGGAGTTAAATAAGATATTTATGATAATCGTAAGTATAACTGCTCCGATGATGCGTCTATTTAGACCAATAATCTTCCCATCGATCACAAAGACTGCTGCAACTTCAGTTATTTGCGACATGCACAAAAAGTCATTTTCTCTTTCACCACCAACTCATTAATAATTCTAAAAAATATCAACGATAACTTTTGGATGATGTGAAGAGATTTCAGCATTAGTCAGTAATACGGATGTGATTAATAAAACATTACACATTACGTAAGCTGTTTGCACCACGATTCAATAACAATAAACAACTTCACCTCAAATATGATATTGCATTACACTCTGGAATTTACACAGTGGTGTTAGCAAGGCTAACTGTAGCATTCATAGGATTCATTAGCTTACTGTGAAAGAAATGGCCTAATTTACGTTCAACACACCTGACGTTCAACACACCTGACGGTATCCATAAGACGCAAAGTTATGCATTACCAAAATAAATGAAAAAATCAATCAAGGTTAAAGTGCATTCATATAATGCAGTTTATCATATATATGGATTTGCAAATAATAAATTTTAAAAATGTAGTATTATTCACAGTTTTAAAATACTCTATTATTTTGTAAAAAAAGGATAAATGGCTAATAAACTAGCAGTGGCCATATTATATGTTGCCAAACAAAGACACTTTACTGGTTGAAAGCATATATTCAACCTGAAAACATAAAATTTGCGCTAAAAACCTGAGCTACGTAAAGGAGAATGAGCTGAAATAAATATAGGAATATAAGTGTTAAGAATATGCATCGCTATATAGAATATGCATCGCTATATGGAATATGCATCGCTATATGGAATATGCATCGCTATATGGAATATACATCGCTATATGGAATATGCATCGCTATATGGAATATGCATCGCTATATGGAATATGCATCGCTATATGGAATATGCATCGCTATATGGAATATGCATGGATTTCTAAGCATCTATGCATAGATGAATAAAGCAGTGTAAGTGATCAATTTTTCAACGAAGCTGTAACATCAATACGATCTTAAAAAGCAATTGCATAGCAATGAACATGGTTTGTTGTTCTAAATTTATAATCAATAGCAAAATTTGGGATAACTACAACTGACTTTCCTGGTGCATTGACTTGCGAATAGTCACTATGTTTATTCCAATTTAAATTTTCTGTAATAAATACTTCTAATGATTAACAAATAAATAATCATCTAAAATAGCTGTGAGATACAACTATCTTCCAATAGAGCTATTATAGCAACTGCTACTGAACTATGTTTTAGTGTTAGTGTGGGTGAAACCATCTGAGACTTTAAATAAAATTGAACCACTAGAAGGTATAGGCCTACCGTGACCGTAAAATACTTCTCCATACAATGGTGTCTAAACCCAAACAAATATATCTATATGTGCTTATATAATATTTTAGTTCAACCGATAATCCTCAAATACAAAGATGATATAGTACCTTACATTCTCATAAAATATTGTTGTGCTCATCTACCAAAGCTCATTCAGTTAATGAAATACTATATGAAAACTGGCTTGTACGCTTATACGAACATTTAATGAAATATAATAGATATATCATTCCATAATGCACAAGGTGATAAAGGAGATTGCACCAAAATAAAAATGTATATAGGCCTATATTACAGGCCTACCAGTTAGCTTCAAGCATTAAATTGTAAAATAAGATGTATCAATAATTATTTTTACCTGCTGCGTCTGACTGGTCATCGGGACTAGGACAACGATTTTCTGTTAGACATTCCGTAGCAAGCAATGAAAGAAGAGCAATATATATGTGCGTCAGCTTTATCAAAGCCATGATTGCAGTATAACGCATTGCCTTGAATGAACCATCATTGCTTATAAGTGTGGTATCCGGCTAGTAGTACGGGACGCTTTATCTTCGCACAGATTATTTGAAGTAGAAATAAAGAAATTCCGGCACTTCTAAGGTCACGCCGTAAAACTAATCGTAGCTTGAGATTTTAAGATAACTTGAGATCTTTCGCTTCGAACACGGCGATAGAACGGTGTAAAGCGCATCACTATGACGTGGGCGAGCAACTCCTAGTTTTATAGAAGCCGAGCTATTACGTAGGTTTGAACAATGTGATTGAAGCTGATCAGTAGCTGACAAGTTTCAAAAGTTGAGACTAGAGCATCATAATTCTAACAGCAGATAATAATATAAGTAAGGAACAACCACTTGTGTTTTGTTCAACCACTTCTGCAATCTTTTAAAACAAAGCTCAAACTACACCTATTTTTTGACCAATAATACCATTCACCGTCTAGCGTTACTTATTTTAACATTTTTATATTATCCGTTGTTTTCATAACTAGAGATTTATTGTCATAGATATGCATAACAATTTTTACAGAGCTTTTATCTGTACACTTTTTGCTTAAGTAATACTCATATCAATCTTTAAGCTTGCTTTATACATATTTTATGCTTTGAGTTCCATCATTATTATACTAGTTAGACTATTCATTAGTCTTTTAGTTAGACTAAAGTTTTTTGTGTTTGTATTTTGTACACTGCCTTGTCGTTAGTTTACTTGCTGTAATACCTTGTAAAAAACATGTTGTAAAATATGCCTATTGATTACCACAATAAATATTGTTCATATATGTATTGTGTTTAATACAATTTATGAAAAACTTGTTAAAGCCAAAAAATAAGAAGTAATATTACACAAAGAGCATGAAATGCATAAAAACATAAAAGTGAATTAATGAGCAGTGAAAAAAATTAAGCCATTGTGAAGAAAATTATGACATAAACAAAAATTAAATTTTTTAAACAAAAATACAGAAGCATGTACAATTTTTAATCACCATTTGCCTAGTTAATTGCATATTTGGTTATTGATCTGCAGTTCTGAGGTTTTGGTTGTAGAATTATTAACAGATGTTAAAATAATTGTTTTAAGACTAAGTTTATTTCACTAACTATGAAAGAAGTTATTTACAAGTACCTTATTAAAGGTTAGCAATAGGTGATACAGTTGGGCTGTGTTCAACCATTTTGTGGGTAGAGAGTGAGTTGGTGCACAGTAATGCTCGTCCCACAATGTGTCTGTGAACAAAGTTTTGTGTAGCTCAGAACATAGCCCCAGTCCCTCTTTTACACCTCCACCCCGTATTTTGGCCTTTAGACATTATTCTGTATAATTGAATGACAGGCTTAGTATACATATACTTTACTCAGAGATCTTACAAAAAAAAAACATTGAACAGGAGTAATAGTTTTAAATTTTATAAAGGATTTTATTTCTGTTTAAAGCTTGCTTCAAATTATTAAAACTGAAAATATTTGAGTGGGTTACTGTTCCTATGTCTTTTTATCTAGGTATGGCTGTAAATGTCATATTCTGAAGAACACTGCTGTGCTTTTAAATATTTTTAATGGAAATTCAAGAATATTTTGAAGCATTATAACCAACTCAGGTTCACAAATCTAATTTTATTTCAATGTTCATGTTTAGTCAGAATTGACAAACTCTAAAAATGTATTTACAAGAAAATTTTCATACACAAACACAATTTTAAACATGCGTCGGTTCGCAATAGTTAGCCAGATTCATCTGCTCTTCTTAAGGAGGAAGCAACTCTAACATAAGAACCCATTTAGTTGCAGTCCGCATTTCGGACTACTATAAAAATTATCGTATTTAGGCTATTGCTTGTTATAATAACAACTAGCAAGCATGGGGCAAACATAGCTATTGTTTACATCCTTAGACATGCATATTGCTCAAGCTTTAGTTTTGCATCATCAAGGGAAGGCAACTTCAACTACTTACTCAAGCTAGGAGTTTGCACTATTTCCAAAGAAACTACAAAATGCCATGATGTTTCCTATATATAGAAATATTGTTGTGTTACTTAACAGCCTTATAGCCTAAGAGCTAGCTAACTAGCTCTTTGCAAGGCATCTTGGACTATCATATATTGACTGCCTCCGACCCAGGGGAAAGCAGGAGGTTTTGCTTGCACAATAGCTATAATACTAATAATTAGACAAAACACGCAACTTCACTACTTTCCTAATTAAAGGTGGTGATTGCTTGTAAAAAGAAATGTGTTAAAGGATAAAATATACAAAGATAGCGTTGTTTATGTTTTGAACTAAGTGATGAAGTATTTAAATTTTCCTCCTTACAATTTAAAATTAGCTTGTAACTCAATTTACATTTTTATACCTGAAGAAGCTTTACATTTTTACTCTTGCTTCACTTTCTCACTCTACTCTTTAAGCCCTAGAACTTAAAAATGCCCAACGGCAAAGACCCATCTTTAAAATCTCTTATCCAGGTCCAAATGAACTATTAATTTTTTACTGGAAACTGTGTGAGTTGGCTCTAAGGGTTGAGAAGATATTCTAAACATGTAGTAAGTAAGAAATTTTAGGAGCCTAGTCTAATGGAGACAATTCAATCTTTAAATTTTCAGTTGTCAACAAGAATAAAATAAACAATATGATTGCCGAGTTTAATTTTTTAGGTACTTTGTTATTAACTCCGTCATAAGCGTTAGAAGCTCTCGTAGAATTGAATTGGATTGATTCATTAATTGATTCTGCGTATAAATATCTGTGCCATTGTTGAGAAAAAACTAGTAAGGGAAAATCTACATCTGCTCTGCACTTACTTACCTAGTGAGTAAGTCTCAAGCACAGGAGTATAGGAGCACAGGAGTCTCAAGCACATAGAGTAGTACTACAAGAACATGAGTATACAAAGGTTACAATATTAAATATGGTGCAAATGCAAAGAAAGGCCTCTAAAGTGTTGTAATCTATAATTATTTTCTACATTATACTATCTTTGAGCGTTTAGAAATGTTGAAATTGAAAGTGTCAAAACTAGTGCTACCGTGTCTATTGGTTCACACTGTTCTATTAGAACACTTTTGGTATCATCTGTGTAGGCCATGGGCCAAGGCAGTTTATCTTGCATTTCCGTTGGCACCACTTTTTAGCGACAATTTCCGCAGTGATTCAGACTAATTTTGGTATGGAAAATCCAAAACTGAAGAGTTGCCGAAGCTGCTATTCCCACTTCTATGAGAAATTTGATGAAAATGATATTTTAAGATTTATCTCCCCTGTAAATATGATTCCTTTCATAAAAGCATCAGATTTGCAATTTTTTATCATAATTATTTTGCTGTGATTTAAGATGTTCTTGTGAAGTCAAAACTTATTTTCTATCTATTTTCAATTATTCAATATTCTACAGTTTTTACAAGCACATGTAAACTATATACATTTATATGCGTATATGTACAAGTGTATATAATTGTATAGTTTAATAGCTTTATTTTTCAAAAACATTCAAAATACTATAACTATGTTTTATAACCTGACACTGATGAATCATAGAAAAAAATAATTGGTGATTAATATTAGCATTATTATTTGTAGTATTATTAATAGCTAATATTAAGTCTTACAAAACGAGCTGGAATATTTCAAAATATTGCATATCCTAACTATTTGTTCAATATGTTGAGTTCTCAGTCATTGTTCTCACCCTCGGCATCCTTTGCTACTCCTGCTACAGTTTTGTTTCAGTGCACGCACGTGCAAAGCTTTCTGTAAGGCAGCTTTGCCATGATACTGGCACATGAGCTCCCTCGGCACCTGGATTTTTGACACTTCCATAAAACTGCTTGTAGAATATCAGGTAGGGCAATGATTTTGGTATGACACTTTACAGCATACTCATCGTTTTTCTTACCCAGTATCTACCCATGTAAAGATGGAAATGGTGCATTAGCAAGTTGTGTTGTTGACTCTTTCCATATGCATGTAGATAGCTGCTCCATAATTGACACAATGCACATGCCTTTTCAGCGAATGAAGGGAGAGAGGGACTGACTTGCCTAGACCTAGACACAAAAAGCCTGTTCCTTAGTCACTTTAAGTCTGTGCCATTTTCTTGGGTGCTGTCTTTTTGGCCATAGAGTCTGCATGCGTAAGTCTCACAGAGAGAACAAAGTTGCCCCAAAACTTAAACGATTTTCAGAGTCCTTTCATTGCCTGCTGAAGGTCGACTTCTGTTTTGATGGGTTTCCTATGATTCTTTTTCCCTTAGCCTGCAAAGCATGAAACTGCATCACAGCCATAGAAACCATGCAAACTTATGAGATTTTTACATTGGAAGTTTATCTTCGAGCATAGTAGCCTTATTAGCTCTATTCTTGCTAAAGTTTTCGATCACAAAATCTACACAAGCAGCTTTGTACTTCTTAGCATGAGCAAGAACACATAAAAAAATGGTATCAGTAAGTTGACGGAATGTTGAAGGAATGGCACTGGTAAGCAGGGCTTGAATAAGCCCTATGACATCTACAAGAATGGCTCCACGTCCTCAATAGCTTGGAGTCACTGCATTTATGGTAGTTTGATCATGTCGGCCATAGATGTGAACTAGTCCTCTGAGAAGGTTTTTAACTCAGTTGCCCTCTGGAAATCTGGGCTGTAATATCCACAAGCTGCAGTTAGAGGCACAGCTCTCTGCTTGTCTCCTTACATAAAACGTTCCAAGATATCATAGGTAAGTAATGAACAATCCTAATTGATTCTGTTGAGGCAAAATTGATCAATATTTTCACCACTTAGTAGTTGTGTATCGAGCATTACGCAAATATACTTGTCATAACACTTGTTATGAGAGGCCATCTCTAAAGCAACCACATCTTGATCAAAGTTCTACAAAGTACACTTTCTTTCTGTTTGATAGTTGCAGCATTCTTCAATCCATCCGCATATGTAGACAGGTGCACCGCTCTCGCAAAATTAGCAAGTTGTTTACACGAAACCATGCTTGGAAGATGTCAATAGGAGTTTAAATTTGTTGTGAGGGCCATAGCTGCTTGTAGGGCGATATGATGCCAATCATTGGTGCCATACCAGTACATGTTGGTCTGCGAAACAATACGGGACACTGCTTATCAATTACTTAATCATAGTCAAAGCAACTGAAGAAATCATATCTTAGGTTAATTTACAGGATAGATGGACATACCAGCAGACACAAGTTTGGCCACATGAAGGACAGCTTTGCAAGTACATGTAGTTGATTTGCGTGAGTGGTACTGCACCTTATTTGCACAAATCATGCATATATGTTTAAATGTAGGTCTTGATGCATATAAGTGGACAACATAATATAATTGGATCTTGTGATTTTCTTTGGCGGCTCATCTTCATCTTGACAAGTTGTATCATGAGTAGCAGGTTTCCGACTCTCTTCATGTAGCTAAATGAATGCCAGGACAACATTGACTGGGGAAATCCCTATCACTTAGTCAGCTTAAACCACTAAACTAGAGTACATGCATGATAAACTAAATACATGCATGATTTGTCCATTTAATAAACAAGGGCAAGACTAATGATTAATTCCGGCTGAAAATGAAGTTATTTTTCAAACAGAATACCAACATCTTGATCAGTAGCCACCACTACTGGTTTGTACACATTACCATGTCAGCATTCCTTTCATATTAATAATAATTATTAATTATGTAATTAAACAATATAATAATTATTTTATAGAATAATTATAAGTCGCATTATCTCACCTTTAATGTTTGAGTGGTAAAGTGTTACAAGTCTAAAAAAATACTTACCGCACTGTGTTTATCCTAGCAAGCTCCATTTTGCTGTTGTTAGTCAATCTCTGATAACATGTTCTGTGAATCTGGGAGTTCTTTCAGACAACTTGAAGGCATAAACCATTAAAAACAGTCCTTTCAGAATCTTTAAAAAGTGTTTTTCCAGCTTTCTAGACAGTGACTCAGTGTTTGACCTGTGTGCTTAGTCAATGTTTATCAAATTAATTTCTTGAGAGCCATGTATGTGGGCTTCGTAAGTGATGTCAAAGCTCAAACTATGAATGCACTTATTTTGTATCTTATTATTTTTTATGATTCATCAGTGTCAGGTTACAAAATATAATTATAGTGTTTTTAATTTTTTTTGTAAAATAAATCTATTAAAGCATACAATTATATACACATGTACATATATGTATATACATATACATAGTTTACATGTGCGTATAACAATCGTAGAATATAGAATGTTTGAAAATAGATAAAAATAAATTTTGACTTCACCAATAACATCCTAAATCACAGCAAAATAATTATGATAAAAAATTGCAAATCTGATGCTTCTATGGAATAGTATTGTTTACAGGGAACATAAATCCTAAAATATCAGTTTTATTAAATTTCTCATTGAAGTGGGAATAGCAGCTGTGGCAACTCTTCAGTTTTGAGTTCTCCATATCAGAATTAGTCTAAATCATTGCAGAAAATGCCACAGAAAGGAGGTGCCAACGGAACATCCTTTCTAGAGCTATTTTTCCCGCTGGCCCATAGCCTAGTGTGATAGATAATGTAACAAAACAAGTTAACAGTATATGTATACTGGGAAAGATTACCAAACTTTCAGATACCTTACAGCAGTGCGTATGATATTTAACGTTGAGATTTGTCTACTCATTAATTGTAGAGCACAACTCCTTATCCTACTTACTGTGTTAAAACACTTGGTTTATTTTTGTACGCGTTAGCTTTTTCACTTTATTAAGGGCAAAACTCTGTAATATGTTTGTGAATAGTTTAGTGGTTGCAATTTGTTAGTTTCAAATTGTAAGCTAAAATATATTAAGCAGAAATGTATAATAATCATTATATAGTATGAGCATAGGAAGCACACTAAAATTGACAACTCTCCTCATTTTCTTCTATTTTTTATTATTGATGAATAAAAAATTTCACTTCACATTTATTTATTACAACTTGAGTGCCGGCAGGAAAGCTTATGCGCATGAATGTCAGCGGAAGAAATTTATTCACAATTATCATTTGTTACTATTACTATTATATGCAAAAACTATTTGGCTGTCAATTTCTCTGCAATTTCTGTTGTAGAAGGTTTCGTTCAATATAACACGGTTTCTCAACAAATTTACAAACATTAAATTCAGGTTAGGCTTAGCAAGGACCTTTGCGACTACAGAGTGAAGTAGGCCTACATGAAATTATTTTCTCTGACCTTTTATGCAGTACTACAAGATATCGGCAAGCGAAAAGGAGCTGACTGCAAGTGTGAACAAGGTGTTTTTCCTCAGTTGAATAGCTACAATCTTAGCAAATGCTCTACAGTAACAAACAAACAAGATATAAAACTGATGCAGTGGCTTCTATAGAGAGAAACTAGACTTAAATAGCTATTCCTTGGTATAAATGAGAATTGCATTTCCTTGACGATATATTGTTGCTCTAAATGCCAATAATATGGTCTTGGGAACTGATTGTATCTTGATGATGTACTGCTTTTTTATTGGCATCTCCTGAGAAAAACAATTGAATGTATATAAATGCTCATTTACAGCCATTGTACACAGACTTTTAATGTCTACATTAATTATATCTCTCTTTCCTTCAAAGAGAAATGGAAAGTTCTAGAATCTATTGTAGACTCGACTATATATAATTAAACAAACAAGGTTTATAACCTGAGAATTTCAACGGCATTAAAATTGATGTGTTGATAAGATTGTTGTGCTTGAGCCGTCTGAAACTAAAAATATTACAAATCAGCCGGCCCTCGGCGATACGTCTTTTTTCATGGGTTTCTCATAAACGTAACACAACGGCATTTGATAACAAGTTACCTTGTGCAAGTTTATTATTGCTAGTAGCAGTCTTGTTTTACTTCTTGATTTGAAGATAAGGTAAGTTTGGATTAGCTAGTCTGGATTAGCAACTGAGCATGCGATGTCAGCATCTACGCTTGGACTATTTCTAATAACTTCTCATGAATGGATCGATTTCATCATAAAGTGTTTCAAAACCGACTGATTAATGCGATGAACATAGGTGCTGATTTGCAAGTCCTTTATTTGAATATGGTGGGACTTTTCCTATAATATTCAAAGCATTACTTTATCAATGTTTACATTGTTTGAAAGCAACACATTTATACCAGAAGTGTGAAATTAGGATGAAGAGATTGGCGCCTTGGAATCTGACACAACTGTTTCAAAGGTTAATTATGTGCATTGTTGATGAGAGCTCTACGATTAGCATAGGATATTAAGTCTGAAGTTTTCATTAACTAAAGTAAAGGGCTCAACATATATTCATAAAATTTGAATGAATACATCCACTAGGAAAAAAGAGTATCAATTTATACTCACAAACAAAGAAACTGTACAAATTTACAGCGAATGCTATAGATTCTTTTTACAACATATTCAAATATTATACACAAAGATAAAATATATATTTAGATATTTTGAACTGTTAAAGCATCATGGAGAAAAAAATAAATATTCTATAAATCTCTGAATCCAACAAATAATAAATAATGTACAACTACTCGGGCCTTGGGCTGCCCGCCTATTCACAAAATGTTTGATTAAAAGCTGGCAAGGTAGTGTCATCTAGCAATGACACTATTGAATCCATAAGTTCGTCATCAGTGACATTTGACACCAGTGGGTCATTGACATCTGCTGCCGTTATATCTAGGGAAGCAGAGGTTGACGATAAGTCGCAGTCAATGAGGGATATCGGAGAATCGATAAAGGGTACGGACGATGAGTCAACGTATTTATGATTAGTTGCGTATGATTGTTCAGAAGAAGATTGATCACAAAGTCTAGAGAGAGGATCAGTTGCTGCGGACATTGCGTGGTACGTTGGTTCAGCGATTGCAGGAGAAGGTGGGTATACACTCGGACTAGAGGCGCAACTATAAGAACTATGACAAGACCCAGGACTTGACTCACCATACAGGCTTGATCTTGACGAGTCTGGTGTGTAGCACGTGGGTGGTCGCATAGCCATTGGATTGGAGATGTTTTGCAGATTGTCATACTGACAGCTAACAGCAAGTGTGTTGTCAAAATATTGAGGTTCTTCGGGTGCTTGCTGAACGAAGCTTTGTTCAGGGTTTGTTGGGTTGTAGTGATAGAGGAACTGCGGTTGTTGCGCTGTCTGGTAGGTGCTGTTTTGTGGATAGCTTCCTCCACAACAAGATGATACTTCATTCGTGTCAATAGGAGCGATGTGATCATTGTTGTAGCTAGATTGGTATGGGTATGCGTCTCTCGGTGCCTCATGCAAGCACTCCTCTGATGACCATGTATTAAGAAAATGCATAAGTTCTGAGTTTGATATCTCTGATACAGAACTTTCTCCACTTTCACTTACCGAAGGAGACGGGAGACAGCTTCGAGACTGGCTAGTCGATCTGTGTACTTTTTTCAGTGGTACTAGACCGGATGCAGTAGAATGTTTGTCTCCTCTTTTTTTCAAACTCTGTCGCTTAGTTTGCGTCATAGCTTGAGAGGTGGTCGAAGGAGAGGTCGATCGCTTAGTCGTTGTCTTATCAGGTGCGCTGTCGCACTTTCTGAGCTGCTTGAGTAGATACCTTCTGTGGTTGACTTTACGTTTTGACTTATTCTTACTGTCAAGTGCCATCATGATGTTGGTAGACGCTGAGTCAACAAATTGAAGTAAGTCGCTCTCTTCCATTTCTCAATCCTATTTCAGGCGTGGGCACAATGCGTTTTTAATGGTCAAATAAAATATGTTGCCAAAACTTAGTCTGGATATGAGTAAGCGATCAAAATGATGAAGCTTATATATGCTCCATTCAAGCAGCCAATCAGGTATGTTTATGCCTCGGTGGTTATCTTACCTATGAGATGGTGAGGGCCAGTTTTATCTCCGGATACAGAAGCTTGTCTCATCTGTCATTATGAAGACTAAAAACTGAAATAGTAAGCTTGTCGCTTAGACGACTGAGTATGCAAATTTTTGGGCAGCTGTAGTATAACAAATATCAGCATAAATATATCTACATGTATACCATCCTAGACACTCCTATGACAAGTTACAGAGCTTTCCATATGGCCGGCTGGCTGCTCTCCAAATACATTCGAGTTTCACCAAAACCTTTGAATTACTCACCAATAGTCAAGCATAGAAACTGGATTCACAAGTTCGCTCTTTCGTTGCAGCAGATCTGCGCTTTATTAAAAAATCCATTAGAATGGCACTGGCTTATTAATGGCTATTTAGATGAATAAAGTTTATTTGCACCAATAATGTGCACAAGGTTTGAAGCTCTTAAATATTGTATGGTTGGATATAAAAACTAATCAATCATAATGAATTTGATATGAATATTCTGGTCAAAGTATAAAGCCCACCCACAAGAAATTTAGCCCAATCCATTTGTATAGCCAATCCTTACAATGTCATCTTTTATAAAGTTTGTCCTTCTATTTTCAATAATGTTAAACATAAATCCTTCAACCTTATCAACAAGGTATCATAATATTAATGATTTCTTTTAAATCTTACTTCTTTTCTATTCTAATTATTTTTAATTAAAACTTTCTCAGTTTGAAAACACTGATGCGTATACCGGATATTAAACTATCTTATACTGCTAAGGAAAATGTGTTGCTTGCAGGGTGCCTTAGTCTAAATGCAGAGTGGCATGCTTTTAAAGAGCTCAAATACAAAATAATGAAGTTATGACCCTTCTTGATGAGTGGTTGATTTAGTAAATTTATAAAAGTTCAACAATATAAGATTGTCCTTAATAAAAATATTAATGAAAATATAATTTCACAGTAAAAAGAGTTTTTAGTTTTTGCTAAATAAGGAATATTACATAGCCAACTGTATAAATGATTGAGTAGAGAGTGCTAGATTAACCAGATGTAAACTAACACATAAAACGATATACATCTGCTATCTAATATTACATGCAATACAAATAATAAATTAAAAACATTAGCATGATATGTTTCAAAATAATAATAAAAATAACATGAACAACTTTCTTTATGCAATGAGCAAACATTAGATTGTGTTTCACCTTATAAATACAATAACGTAATAAATATGCTTCAGCTGTCATTTCTCTGGCTCGTGCAATGATCTAAGGGTCTTGAGAAATAGGCTGAGTAGAGACGCGAGATGCGAAGCTTTCTGCATGATGACTTGCATATTTTCATCCTTTATTTCTTTGCCTGCGGCCTTGTGTGATGTCTCTAGAACATCTGCATATGCTTCACTAACGGTCACTATACACTCTTTAATTGAGAGCATGTTTTCTTCACTTGTGGCGACTTTTAATGTTTCAACTCCTCTCTGTATTATCTTTGCTAGAGTTCGTACACTGGCGGCCATCTTAGACACCAATATGGTATCCGTGCAACCTGTTGCCTGAGCTACACCGGCAACTAAATGTTTTGAATTGGAGACGAACTGTCTGCCTTCAGATATTAGCGTTTCCTTTATTTTAGTGAAATTGTGTGGGTCGGGCGCATGACACGCGGCCCACTGAGTTTCACAATAGTCTGTAAAATGGTCTATCAAGTTTCTCGTGTGTTCTTTAGCTTTCTCAAAAGCGTTGCTAGGCTGATAGGAGTAGTTTAGTATTCCTGCCGGGGTTATTTTGCTGTCTGATGTCGGAAGGTCCTCAACCTCCTCTGCCTCACCATCGATAGCAGTCTGCTCAACAGACAGACATACATATTATACTTATTTTATACTGTTATATTTTACTCTATTTTGTATGTTTTTATTAAGTATTTATTGCCAGAACATGAAGCAAAGTATAAAGTATGTTAAAGATTAATTTATGTGTTTCCACGAGGCCACAGAGCGTTGACAACAAACCATGTTAAGTCAGTGTGTTTAAAAATATCTTGTAAACACACCTAAAGAATCTTCAGCCAAACATTGACACCAATCTCCGACTGACCATAAACACCAAACTGACAACGGAAAAAATATATTAAATAACTCTAAGTTATTAATCGCAGTTTCTTTTGAAAATGAGGCTGAGATTTACACTCAGATCACTATAATTCATATCTTTTAGATATAACTCACTCATCAGCCCTAGTAGTTTTATCTGCAAATCTATGTACTGTCACTACTCCCTTGCTGATGTACAATTGCTGATATCTCAGAAATTTCAGATATTTTGATAGCATTTCCGCAGTGAAAGTGACATAACTTCACACATTAATATTTTTTCAAGCCAACTCAACAAAACTCTGAAATGTATTATTACATGTAAGGCTAGTAGAATGCCCAGCGTTGCATAGGTATTAAAAATGAGCTTACAAACAGTGATAGCTATGTCACACTCATAAACTCTTCTGCGATACGTATTCTTTGTTCCAAGATTTTAATAGCTATAGCTGGACATACCGAACTACAGACATACATACAGATAAACTTTGAGAATTATATATATATAGATGTTGATGATACATTTGAAGATCATAAGAGGTAACTTTTGGTTAGAATGGGCTGATGTAGGGGTGAGCTAGACAGAGACTTTCTCTCTGTCTATAATCGTCTGCAATGATGGGAGCGTGAGACATCTAGATCCTTCTCTTTATCATAATGCATACTTACAATGAGCTCTAAATTTTAGGGTCAGCAGAGTGCCTACTTATTTGGGCAACCTGGTTAGAAAATATGTTCAAAGCTGTTATTTCTATTACTAATTTCACTTATATTCAATGTCATCGCAAGTCAGTCGAGAAAGGAAATGACTGGTTATGCTATACGCAGTGCAGTTTGCAGAAACTGTAAGCAGGTTGGCGGGTTGGTTAGTGTGTTTACCTTCGAAACAACGATCTCTTCTGCAGTAAAATAATTATATCATATGAAATGTAGGAAGCACAACTAATTTGTTCATTAAGAGGTTTTTAAACAGCAAATGCATAGAAAAAGACATGAGAAGGCGAAATACTCTAGCTAAAACATTTGTTAACATACTCAAACCTAGTTCATAGGTACAGAATGGTTCACAAATCGCCTGCTTAAGCCTGGTTCCCATATACGTTGCAAAGCACCGGCGACAGCACCGCAGGCTATTAGCAATGAAATGGGAACGTATGCGCCGGGTACCGCCGAGGACCGCCGGTAGTTGCCGGCTGCATTGCAATAGTTTACGCTGTTCAAATTTCGCAAACGCTGCAGGCACAACCTTCCCGAAATGCACTGTACGGGTAAAGGTCACCATTATAGGAACAGCATGGCGAGCGAACATTTTATTTGATTACGCAATTACGTTTACGATATTATTAACGATGTGGCTTTTATATGTGAACAGATCCCGCCGCGCCTAGCGTCGCAAGCGTTTTGCTGCGCATGTTACCGCCGGAATCTCGCAATCGATATGGGAACCAGGCTTTAAACTGTCAAAGCATTACCACTATTATGAAACTCCGAAATAATGATTGTTAAAATCCTGCTCAGCGAGCATTACATTATAGATGTAACTGATAGAAGAGATTTTACAGACGTCACCATATTACAAGGATCTGCATAGACGGTCAATCTTTCAAGCACGCAATTTGTACAACTTGATGTTCAAACACTTGAGGGATGAAGAGAATAGTTAAAAAATGAAATATGTATAGCATTAAGAAAGCTCGGCTGGCATTACCTGGTTAGTCAACTGAGAATTACTCTAACACCTACATGTAAAAAAATGAGGGGGAGTTTTACACAGTATTTCCTGATTGATCGTAGGCAATGAAACAAGAATTGCTCAACCAATAACATCGGCGTATGTATGCGTCATATAAATTCTAGCTCGTAAATCATACAAAATAGTTGAAGAAAAACTGTCATGTGACAATTGAAAACTGACTGGTACCGGTTTGTTTAAACCTGGGAGTTTACACTATCATCAATCATACATTGTCTTTTTGTGATATTATTGTCTCACTTTTATGGACTTTGTTAGATAAATATGGTAACAAAATGACCGGAGAGCAACAGTGTCCGCTTTAATTTGTTAATTTACTGATTGTTGATATTTATAAATCTGAAGTAGCAATTCAACGTCTTATTTTAGCTTTGTAGCCTGGGACCAAAATAACTCGGAGAGTTGTTTGCCCACTGAGCCTATGCCAGAGAAAAAACGTCTGCGTAGTTTTGTTTTGCTTTTATCTACTTACAGTTTGGCTAGAATTACAAAACTTTGGTCGCCCTGTATTTGATAAGTTTTGAGTATAATGCAAAAGTTTCAATTTGATTAGACTAGTATTTTGCGAGATAGTGTCAAAATATTGAGAGTATTTTAAGCTGACCAAAAATAAAAGATGGCTGTCAACTTGAAATTTACTGCTAATGAAACACTGATAAAATTGTTTGGTAAAGAAAGATAAAAAAACAGCCTAAGCTATAAAATGCTTCTTCATCTCAGCAACATGAGGGTTACACTAAAACTAGCTGTATTTTACTGTACTTGTACATACTGTTATATCCTTTATCAGGCTCAGTGTACTGTTATACCACCTATCTGACTCAGTGTACTGTTATACCACCTATCAGGCTCAGTGTACTGTTATACCACCTATCAGGCTCAGTGTACTGTTATACCACCTATCTGACTCAGTGTACTGTTATACCACCTATCAGGCTCAGTGTACTGTTATACCACCTATCAGACTCAGTGTACTGTTATACCACCTATCAGACTCAGTGTACTGTTATACCCCCTATCAGACTCAGTGTACTGTTATACCCCCTATCAGACTCAGTGTACTGTTATACCCCCTATCAGACTCAGTGTACTGTTATACCACCTATCAGGCTCAGTGTACTGTTATACCACCTATCAGACTCAGTGTACTGTTATACCACCTATCAGACTCAGTGTACTGTTATACCACCTATCAGACTCAGTGTACTGTTATACCCCCTATCAGACTCAGTGTACTGTTATACCCCCTATCAGACTCAGTGTACTGTTATACCCCCTATCAGACTCAGTGTACTGTTATACCACCTATCAGGCTCAGTGTACTGTTATACCACCTATCAGACTCAGTGTACTGTTATACCACCTATCAGGCTCAGTGTACTGTTATACCACCTATCTGACTCAGTGTATAAGCTCAAGTTTTACATGTTTGAATCAATGGGCTCTTTTGGCTCCAGGTGATTGATCTGAACTTTTAGTACATTTGTTCAGTTGGAATAGTTGTATGTAATTACCGGAGAGACATAATTATGACAAGCATTATTAGGCCTGTAAAACATATTCATCAGTTAAAAAAGGTCATTTCACATTAACTGTTATCAATAGTGCGTAACTACTCAATAGCTAAAGATGGCGCTGGCTTGTCAAAAAATATGTGAAAAGGTGAGATGTAGAAAAATAGCATTACTTATATATTTGAGCTAGCTGATGATGTGCTCAAACTTTTTTCACTGCCATTTGAAAATTAGCTTAAAGCACAATTCAGAATCTCAATAAAAATTAATAAAGAAGCTCTACAGTAAAATAACATTGCTAAATTCTTGGATTGAGCTCAGAATGAATTATTAAACTTTCACTAGAAATTATCTGAGTTGACTCTTTTAAGGTTGAGAAGATGTTCTAGACAAGTAGTAAGTAAGACATTTTAGGATCTTAATCTAAAAATGGCGATTCTATTTTAAATAATTTCAATTTGTTAACAGGTGTAAAATGAATGAAATTAATGCAGAGTTTGATTATTTAGGCACTTCGCTATCAACTCTGTCATAAGAATTTGACACCCTTGTAATTGAATTTGATTGATTCACTGTTTTTACAGTTTTGCAGGTGTGTTCTGTTAAATACACATATTGTTAACATCTTCTACTAACCGGTGAGTTGACATTAGAATCGAGCAGCATGTCAATGCTCTGGCTCCGGGAGGAAAGAATAGGAGTCAAGGCATCTGTCTCAGCCGATCTAGTAGCTGATACCAAATCAGAAAGGGACACGCTCAGTTTGGGTTTGGAATGAAACTTTGTTCTACCAAGCGATCGGAATGGCCCTGAATGCTTCGAGTCTTTGTTTCCTAAAAGTTAAATGAAGCTTTGAAATTGAATACTTATTATCTTTTATTGTTACACAGCTTCGCTAATCCTTCTAGTAGAGCAAAACAAAATTCTATATGCTTAATTAAGAGAGATGTTTTCAAGTGTTAAAACAATTTATGACAAAGACCATAACGGAAAAATGTTGTGAAAAAATTTCTCTAATCGAGAGTTGAAAGATTCCTTCTCAATGAAGTATTCTATTATAAAATAACAATCAAGAACAAAGATTACTAGAGCAAAACTCACTTTAATTTACGTTGCATCGGCTTGATCTCTGCAGTTTTCTAAGAATTGACTTGATTCATGGGAGACAAACTCTAGCTTTTATAACTTCACAAATATATTTTCTTAGTAATATTTAAATAAAAGTTCTCATTTCTAAAATACAGTTAATCTAAGTTAATCAGTTAATCAGTTAATCTAAATTAATCTAAGTTAATCTAAGTTAATCTAAGTTAATCTAAGTTAATCAGTTAATCAGTTAATCAGTTAATCTAAGTTAATCAAAACCACTGCTGCTCTGTTAAAAAAAGAATCTAAGCTCAAGTTTTACCACATTTATTAAAACTTTGGTTCAGATTTTTGATTTTTCAGTTGTTAAATCTCAGACAAAAGGCTGGATCGTTTAAAACTGAAAGCACCTCCCTCACACTACCAGCAATATCATCACATAATGAATTAGCGCAACGTGGTGATTTCAGTTGCTATTCGTCATAATCATCAAAAAATCAAGATTACGTTTTGTGATGCAACACCTAGTAGATATCAATGATCTGGAATAAGTCGAATGGAAATAAGTTTCATGAAAGCAACGATTGTGTCAATATAGAGCTATTAGGATTAACATCAATAGCAGGTGGAGAATTAGAGCGGTATCATGGTGCGGATTATCGTCTCTGAAGGAACAGGATTGCTTTAGCTGTGACTTGTGATGCTGTTAGAGTCATTTACAATATCAGAGACTTTTCTATAATCTGTTTAAGACTTACAGGTTGTACACGGAGCTCAACACAATCATATCAAACAGCCGACTTTGAAGAAGTGAACGTCAAACTTCAGACTGCAGATTTGCATGACTGAGTGTTTCTCATTTTACATAACTACTATAGTATAGATTACATGAATGAATAATCTTGTATAAAATAAAAGAAGAAGTCGAATCATAGTTGCTATCATTCGGGCCATCAAATGTGAAACATGCTTGTAGTAATTGATCTAACAAAATGATGATCGGAGAATACGATTCTTGGCCTAGTAATCTCTAATATCTCTAATGATGCAACAAGTGATGGCGGTCATTGACAGATGTTACACCAACTATTTTATTGCTTTTTATTGCTTATATCAGTCAACAGATTAATACCATTTCTTAATACAAATAAAAAGCTGACATATGTAGACTGACTATTTTGTGCTGGAGTGAAATATAAAAGCTAGTGTACGGACAACAGTTTGGATACTGGAGGTCAGCAGAATTTCAGGTGAAGTTCATTGCTAGTGTTATTGCAAATTTAGAAAGGACAGTAAAGAGTTTTTGATTAAGCCTGCTTTTTAAACTAGTTAGTACAGATTAAAATCAAGTATGGTAACACGGATGATGTTGCTACGTTGATGTTTGCCGAAGAACCTCAAAACTGGTCTAAAGACTTCATTGTTTGTAACCAGCAACCAAACCAAACCATACCAGAACACTGACAAGTTAATTACTCATGAACCAAGCAGGTTTATTGACATATTGACGCATCAAGTCATGCGAATTTATGGCTTTGAATCTCTGCGGCTTAAGTTGGATAATTCACTCTCAGCTTATACATACTATACGTACTAGCAGACCATTAATCACAATCAAAGTGACTATAAGAGAGTTGTGACAATGAACTGAAATATTGCATCATCCTTTGTAGTAATCATCAGAAAAACATTTAGCATAACAATTAATCGGAAAAACCTTCAAGAAGGAAATCTATTTTTTTAACACTATTGTAAAATTTTTGCACGCTTTCACTTTGCATCACTATGGGCTGTATATGCAAATCTGCGTTTCCCTAGAACTAAAACCTATGCATGTGAATCAAAAACTTGTAGGCCAATGCAGCTCGGCTTCTTTGATCAAAAAGGGGATTACTCCGTGTGCATGTGATAAAAAATCAGAAGACTTACCTCCAGGTAGTATGGAAGGACGTGAATTTTTGTTTGGCAGCTTTAAACTGCTGCTTTTGGAAGTTTGGGCCGCTTCAACGTTGAGTTGATTTAGTGACATAGACCGCTTACGTGGCTTTATTGTACTCAGAATCTAGATAACACATAAATATACAAATTACGAGAACCAGATACACACCAAAAAATTTTAAATGCAAACATAAAGATAATTGATGGCAAATTTCTGGTTGAGTAAGCTTTAAGAAGCATGTCAAACTAAAATTGACTTGTGAATCTTGAACAGGACAGTTCGTTGACTCTATTTTCATGTGGAAAAGATGTTTTAAAACTAAATGTATGTCATGCTTTTGGCTAAGGTCCATCTGACTTGCTTGGCAAGATGATTGTTCATACTACCGCTGTTCACCTTTCAGCCTAAGAAGGTTATGATATAAAGATTCGGCATTGTTCAAAACCGCAGAGCAGTAGTAATGCAGCACACTTATTTCAACGGTCCATCAAATTCTGTTGTGAGGCCATTTCGTTCCAGTAAATTCCAGCAGACCCGAGCGTTGTTTCTAAATGAAGCTTACTTTCTGAAGCATGAAAATTTTTTCGCATTCTTTTGCAATTTCATGGCTAGTAAGCTCAAAAACCTTGCAGGAAGTTGACAATAACTAGAACCAACGACATCTTAGTCCGATGATTAGCACCTGAATCATGTCATGATGTAATAGCTTGAATACCTTAGACATAATTCCTCGTCTGCTGTGATTCTCTCCAACCACATGATCCAAGGCTGTCGTAGAACCCTTTTTACGAAACCGACCTTTTCTATTTAGAGTTGGTGACACTGAAACTTCACCAGAATATCCAGTGAACTTGATGAAAGATCCTTCCTTTTCAAGCCGAGAGTCTCTGCAAGACATCGAAATGAAACATGATGGATTATGTCTAGCCATAGTAAATGCAGTCATACTTGGCTTTCTACAAGTGTTTGGCAGAGGAAGAATAATTGGAGCCATGCCAAGTCGGTCAAAGTGTGCTCTGTCTGGCCAAAGGAATCACCAAAATAGTCTATTAGAGATTTTCCCTTTTGAAAAGGTCAAAAAGCTGAAGCTGTCTGTAATAGAACTTAAAAAATACTCATAATGAAGTTGTTTCCTTTTTGTCAGACGCTGGTGCTGTAGAAAACAAACATAAATCACACATGGATTCAGTTGTGGTTGTATTAGGCCAATTTTTAAGGAGCAACATGCTCCTGCACATAGAAATTGACAACTTGATTTCATGTTGTGTCCACATGTTTACATGTCTATATCATGCCTGTGTCCACATGTTTGCATGTCTATATCATGCCTGTGTCCACATGTTTATGTGTCTATATCATGCCTGTGCTCACATGTTTACATGTCTATATCATGCCTGCTTGATTAATAAAAAGAGTTACCTAGACCTATATTCTCTGTTGATTCCAACTTTTGCGTTTTGCGTACATGAGAGACAACAACAAAAACAACAACAACATGTATATGAAGTTTGCCTTACACAAAAACGCGTTGAATTTTCTACATACAAATTTATTTACAATTACATGCACTGCATCAAGGGCATATACGACACTTGGGAAATTGCCAAAGATGTAGCAGACAGACCACCTGTTGGCAAGTGTCTATTAGAGTGCATGACTTACTGAGGTAGAGTATTATCATGTTGTGAAACTTTAGTTACAGCTGAAGTGGTTTCTTGACTCAAGCTCACACTTTGCTGTTTAGAGATGACCTTGTCACTGTTAGCCAGGCCATTATTGTCAAGAACGGTGTACTCCACGGCAAGCATTCCTTCATTGACTTTGGACACTGAACCAGACTTGTCTGCAAATGCAGCCAAGAGGTTACTCTCAGAACGACTTGACTTTTTAGCCAAGGTTTTGCTGGTTGAGTTTGTGGGTGGCTGTGGAGGAGGTGCCACAGGACGAGCCAGTTTATTAAGAGCAGTTAGGCTGCTAGCCGAGCTTATGCTTGCTCTGTCAGAAGTACCGGATCGTAAAGTTAGTCCAAGAGGGTTTATGCCAAGCCCTTGTGCATTTTTTACAATCTCATCAAGCAGAGATTCTCTTGAAGTCAATGTCACATTTGCAGATGTAGGTGATGTCGGCTGGGGCCGAGGAGATGCCTCACCTCGAACTATAGGTATGCAGTTGGCGAGTACATCGCCTGCTGTGCAAGTTATGTTTGTAGGTACCCCAATCACTGAAGCAGTTCTTGACAAGCGCTCTAAAATAAAGTATACACGTTATTAGCACGGTTGTATGATTAATTAAGCACTGGTTTATGCTTTGTACAAAATAAAAGTGCAATTATTTAAATGGTGTTAGCCAAGTAGATACACTTATATCCCCCTTATCTTTTGTAAGCAGCAAAAACGTAAAATCCAAAACTTGCAATCAGATTAAGAAAATGCAAGGAAGTGCAATAAGTATCTGCTATGTTGAATCGCTATGGTGCAAAGAAGAAAGCCTCTGGGTTTTTATCAATTACAGAGGTAAGTAAAACAGACGGTACAATCTAGCAGAAGTGGATGCTCTATCAGCGGGTATTAAAAAAGGACTGGCATGCTTCTGTCATGTAGTGACAATACTTGGTGGTGTTCTCATCATGTTCAGTAGTAGAGAAACACACCATCAGGACTAGTTTTTTTAGAAGCTATTCTGGGTGGTCCTAATACTTATCAAGGGCTTTTTCTAAAACTGTCCGATTAACCCAAAGAGATAAATTTTTTTCAACTTGGCCAGTCTGACAGAGCCAAGTAGCCATTTAACTTGCCCAATTGCAAGGACAGATGTGGATCTTTAACGTGCCTATGTTGTCAGTGTGGTAGGCTACACGGGGCCACCCAAGTTATGGTCTAGATCCGAAAGACTCAGCAATTCAGGGTTGAAAGCTTGCTGAGAGGTTTTAGTCAGATCAGAGGGTAGGCAGTAGAAATTACTAGTAATATCATCATAGATATAGCAGTACAGAAAGCACAACCACACACAACTATTTGTGAATTAATTGCAAGAACTTTACATATGCTTTAATATAGCTTAAGGTCTCACAAAATTAAGTCTAAAACCCACAATACTTCTCAATAAATAAATGAAAAGTAGCTCAAAGTTTATTTCAACCAAGAGAAATACTTTTGGCAAGGAAAGAAGTTTTTGGACTCCTCTCCCTTTCAAAATTATTTCTGACAGAGTATAATTTTTCTAAGTTGTGCCACCCAATGGTTAGTCACAACTTTGATGGTAGGGTTCAAACACTGCAGGTTACTATTCTGGCAAAAGATGAAGGTGAGCTTAAAAAGGTTTACATAGACTTGGCAAGGAAGGCAGGTGCTTCCTGCGCAAGAGCATGAGGTAACTCAACAGTTACTGCCTGCGGGAATTCATAGCAAGTCTTTGTTAATATGATATACTGGTGTGTGGCAGCCATTGTCGGCTATCAGTGGATTGATTGATGGATTTTTATCAGTCGCTTCTGTTCTACAGTTGATTGATTGATGAGATACGAGCTTTCGGCTTATCCTTCTCATCCCAGTCTTAATTGATTTACTTTGTCAAACTTTAACTTATTATGTGACGATGACAAGCCAAATTGACAGGTGACTTTTTTACATGGGGATCGGAACTACCTAATCAATAAAGCATAGAATAAAGTTTTATATTTGTTGAATTTTGAATTGCTAATTCAATATTGGTGAAACAAATGAAGATAGTTAATTTACCACTGTCATCATTATTAATAAACCTAAAAGGTCCATGATAAATCTATCTCACTATCGCAATAGATCGTTTTCATTTTCTTACTCCTTTCTAGAGTTTAATTTCACATATGTTTGTTATAAATTTTTCAATACACTAAGAAATATTTGTCTTTTGTGTGTATGTGAGGAAAAAGCTCGAATGGACAAAATTCATTCAAAAAATAGACAAAAGAACTGGAAAAGGAAAGATCTGGATGGACAACTAAAAATCACATTCCAAGCATAAGTTTCACCTGAATTTAAACATGGAAAGCATCCTTGTGTTTGATAACATCATGTGTGTTACTGTTTGTGCACTAAACTAGAGTGAGGAGCCTATATTTTCTTTTTTGCAAACAACAAACGAAAAAAATTTTTTTAAATACCTCAGCTAAAATGCAAAGTTGGGGATTGCTAGCAATTTTAGTTTCAAGTCTTGATATGATTACATGACATCTTAGCATGACATGACATCTTATGATGACATGACATCAAAATGACATCATTATTGCTGTTAAATTGCCATGACAATTACGTATACATAGAAATGACTCTGTGATGTCAACTTAGCAATACTTACGCATTGATCTTTCAACAGAGTGAAAAAATATTGCATGTTAGCAACAGACAGGAACTCTGACAACCAGAGGATGATAACGCAACTTCTCTGCCTAGAACATTCTATGCTATAATACCCCAGAACATATCAATACCTGCGGGGCACCCATCGAGCTATAAATGAAAAAGGCGGACAGATGTGCTTGGATATAGACCAAATCTATATCTTTTGGCCTACATTGCTTACCTTGTTTTGATCGTCTTTTAGCTCTTGTTTGCAACATTGTGAGGTCATTTGAAATGGGATTGTTGCTGTAGTTTTCACTAAGCCTAGGACTTGGGTATGTGCTGCTGTTATTGCTGTGATTCTCAGTGAACCTAGGGCTAGGGTAAGTGCTGCTGGTAAAGCTAATGCCACCGACTGACAGGCGGTCAGATCCTGTGTCAGATACTCCACTGATGTTTGAAATCTGGAAAAAAGAATTAATAGAATGACACGGGTTCTTTTTTGGAAAAGCATAGTTCAATACTATAAGATTTTAAACACTGTTATAAACTCCAAAAAAATAATCTAAGTACAATATACTACAAAATAATCATTTATTAAATAGCATTATTATTTTATAATAGTAGAAGATGAATAAATTACTTGACCTATCGACTTGGCCTATGGCAAAATGCTCCTTCCTGTGTACTTGGTAGGTTTACAACAAAATTATAATTTTATTTTTTTGTGAGAAATTTACTAAAAACCATTTAAAAGTATTTAATTCTATTGCACCCTTTAATTTAAGTGCTAAATTTTTTATAACACAAGAAGATTTAGAATATGTTAGAGGATATGATGCAATTTTGATTAAAACAATTAAAAAAATTAGAATTAAAAAAATAGAATAAAAAAATATATATATGTATATATCTATATATATATATATATATATACATACATATATATACATATATATGTATATATATATATATTTATATATATACATATATATATACATATATATGTATATATATGTATATATACATATATATACACATATATATGTATATACATATATGTAGATATATATTTTTTTTTATTCTATTTTTTTGATTCTAATTTCTTTAATTAAAATTGCATCATATCCTCTAACATATTCTAAATCTTGTGTTATAAAAAAATTTAGCACTTAAATACATATATATACATATATATATATATATATTACAATTGCTATTCATAGCATGCGACCCTGCTTATGTACTGCAGGAGCCTCTCCAACAGATCTTCGGCAAGTAACTACTTACAGATCTTGAGTAGCTTGGAAAGGTGTCTTTGGTTGATTCATCCACGTCTACCTTGATGTTTGGAGATGGTCTCTCTACGCTTGTAACACTACTGGTTACCGACGCTCTTGAGGACGGACGGTCTTCGCCGGTGGTGGCAGAGGGCAAAGATGAACCTGACTTCATTACTAAAAGTATAGTTGAACAAATCATGGCATGGCATGACACCTCTTGATCAAGTGTTTTTATAGGTAAATTCGAATGATAAAAACAACGTCATAAACTTACTATAAAATGTTCACTGTTCACCAGATGCTAGTTAATGATGTTAAAAATGAAGTCTAACTAAAATCTCACTCAATGGTATCAAGTTTCATTGCACACTTTCAAAGCTGGAGAAAAAAATCAGGTTTTACCTTTACGACGACGAGGAGGGGGCTGTGGGTTGGTGACAACGGGTGTCTTCATTCTTGGTGTGCTGCCAGTAATAACTATGGTTGCAGAAACACTCTTGCTATCCTAAAAAAAAAGTTTTATGTAATCTTATAAGATTAAAAAAACACCATTTTAATCGTACGCAATGGTGCAGTGCTCCATGTTTTCAGAAGAGACGAGAGTAGCATAAAAGCGTGCTGCCTTTCATACACTTTTACTACAGAAACTACCAAACAGAAGCATAAAACTGCCACAACTTATTTAAATTGTTAGCTAGAAGACTCCGATTTATCTTTTTTGTTGTTGCTCAGTTTGGTCAACAATTTTCTTGAGTTAATTTAATATGACTTTTTAAACTCACAAATGATCTAATGCATCAAGTAGATTGGTATATACACATATTCAAAGGTTTAACCGTTAAGGTTTATAAATGCTATCTCTTAAGTTACTTGTCAATGGTTTGCCATTAGTTTTCTTCAAATCAAATTAGCTATAACCCATGAATATTATATTCAGTCTGCTCCCATAACTTAATATTATGTAAATATTTTATAGGAGTCACGCCTCTCTTCAGATAGATATGTTTGCCAAATAATTCGCAAGACAAACCCATTTATTCTGTTTGATTGCTTGAATAATAATTTCAATTATACCAGTTTATAGACTACACGATATTAATGCAAGATTAGCATGATAAATTCATTTATTTACTAAAAAAGAAATATTGACATTACGTCAATATTATAATATTCATAATACACGTAACAGGTTTAGTGTTACTACATACAGTTACCGGTTGCGCCACGTTATTTGTATTAGGGGCTTCAACACTTTGACTTCCTGAAGAATCTGCTTTGAACCGGTTGAGCTTGTCTTTGCTTTCATCTTCTGACTCTGAGCTGAGTTCGTTCAGTGCCTCGTCTATAGCAGCTGCAGTCACTTCGTGCTCAGAGGTACTCAGTCTATGAACCTCAGGCACTTCTATGGAGGAGTTCATGTAAGTCGGCTCAGTTTCTTCCGCCTTATCGGGGCATGTCTCACCTTCCCCCTAATCATTACATACAAATCATAAACTCAGTTCTAGAAAGTTTGTTTTGCATAATGAATTCAGATTTCATCTGTGATGTATTTTTTTAGGTACTAGAATAAAGTGTCCAGTTTTGATGTTGGGAAACAATGATTCAATACCTAGTCACAAGTTTTTTCCCATTGTCAAGACTACTTCACTATCAAACGTAAAAACACCTAATCGAACTCAGAAAACTCTATAGTTCAAAGTTGTCATAATATGCAACACTAAACAACCAAGTTAAAAAATCATATTCTCCAAATTCTGCGCTGTTGCTATAGCTGACAGCTTGGAAAGCAGATTGTTGTTAGATATTAGTCTGAGCAAAGGCTTGTAGAATTATTAAAATAAACCTTCCAACTTACCGTGGATGGGCTAGATGCATTATCCTCTTCCTCCGTGCTTACATCCACGTGGTCCTCACTGATCATCATGGGAGGCGGAGAGATCAATGGTTGCGGGCTGACTTCGTTCCTGCTGACTGATACGGGAGACAGAGAAGAGGTCAATTTCATTTCTTCATCACTCGAGTCAGCAGATTCATTATCTAACTGTTTTTCATTTAACTGTAAGAGTGCTGATGCCATGCTAAAAGAGGTTTAAAAATCATTTCAAAAATCATTTCAAAAATATTTCTAACGACGAATGAAGAGTCATGTAAGAAAACAAGCAGCACATAGATTTTTTGAGAAGTGTTAACCGCAGCATTACGATAAATAGTTTCAGTACATAGGCTGTAAGTTCTTTTGTCAACATTTTATACATTACATATATATTGTCTGCGTTTTAAATAGCTATATCAGGGACAGATTAAAAAAACTTGTTCACCGGCTGTCAATGTCAATGGTTTTATTAGAGGTTCTGGCAGAGAGAGTTTCAGCTGGGGATGACTCCTCTTTCCGGTGGGATATTCGGACAGGCTCTGGCTTTACAGGTGTGTAAAATATTGGCATTTGTTGTGTAGCAGTATTTTCAGCTATCAGTTTAGCCTTAGCTCTCTGCTCCTGCATCCTGCTTCTCAGTGAAGATATTGGCATCTAAAATATATTGTTGGCGTAAGGACAGCTTACTTTTACCTAGGACAATTGTGAACGACAACGAATTCGTAAATTATAAAATAGCCTCTCTATTTATAATGATGTAATAATAATAACAACCGATTTATTTGTCATTAAATGTAGCTTATAGAAAGGAATAAAAAATCAAAAGCTTTATATAGCCACTAAATGTATTTTATAACCAAACTAGTTTTATTTCAAAAATAAATATTTTATTTGATGGACTATTACAAGAAAAACTAGCAAGAATTATTATTATTGTTTGTAGTTGTTATACAATAAAGTTGAATAAGATTTCAATATTGTGATAAAGGCAGCAGCGTATTAGTCCAATAAAAATGCATGAGAATGAATTTTTATTGGTTTAATTCAATGCAACTATGTTTTTTTTAGCAAACAAATCTTAGACTCCATAGGAAAAAATTGCTGTAAAGTCATGTTTAAAAACTAATTTTATTTTTAACCATTTTTTGTACATCTCTAAAAATGGTGTTTACTCTTTAAAAAATAAGTTGTGATAACTTAAGTTTTTACGCAACGTTTTAAAAAGATAAATATTGTCTTTAATTCTCTTGGTAAATCAATAAATCAATCTAGGCAAAAAAAACATTAAAATCACTTTTTAGTGTTTTCTCAGAATACATAATTATCATAAGATGTGATCTAGACATTACTCCAGGTCAACAGAGCTATCAAGTAACAATGACCTACTGCCAGTATTGTTTGTGAAAATATAATGTGGAAGGACAATAATAGACATGTTCTCATTCCCCTTTGATTAAATAGTTTAATGAATGATTTATAAAGTTCTCAGGCAGGATAAACTGCTTGTCGGCTGATGACAAACAACAAACAGGCGTCTGTCAGATATATTGTTAGTGAGAATGTTTGGGAACAAAAGAAAAGCGGGCAGTATCCAAGCAACAGTTTCACTAAACCTTCAACCCTGTTATTATAGATTAATATCTCCTGATGCAATGCAGGCAGAGCCTATCTTCATATTAATCATGGCACGCGCCCAAAGAAAGTTGGCTGTAAACTTTGTTTCTGTTTAGAATAAATTGATAAATTCTTGCAGCTAAAACAATGCTGAAATATCTGCGCGATAAAAACCACTATGTTGCGGTACAGTATTAGGAACTCACGCAAACTTTATGTTAGACAGTTTTTGAAAACTCAAGTTTACTACGAAAACAGTTGCTAATTTTATATGGCCTGTTTGGAAATGAGCCAGATTAGAACCAGCCCCGAAACTGACACAACGTTTTTTAAAGGAGACGTAGTCAAAACAGACTACCTGGCGCATTTTAGAGAGCCACTTCATGTGCAAAAGAACTAGTATGCTTTGCTGATCTTTAAAATAAAAGGCAAGTTTGTCAACCGCATACAAATCTTTCTTAATACAATCGAAAGGTCAAAGTTTTTGGGCCTCCAAAAAAGCAGGAAAGACAACTACACGGAGTAATTGCAACAAAAACAAAGCTGTACCAGCCTGCTGTTTATAGTCTGTATAATAAAATATCTTCATCTTTTTCTCGGAATACATTTAAAATTTAGTGGTGGCTTTCAACATATAAACTAATATGCTGGTGAGTATTTGCTAATTTGCATGTTCCTAAGTGGTCTTTGTGATACAACTATGTGAAGGTCTTGAAGGGTGATACCTACCAGTAGCCTAACTGTGTAAGATTTAAATGAATTGATTATTGATTATTTATCAATACTTAATTATTTCTCACTGCATGACAATATTTTAGCATGTCAGCAATATTTATATCTAAAAAAACCTTTATAAGTCATTGTTTATGTTAAGCTATGCATGAGTCACACACCAGGAGAAGTTTGTATAAATAAGCAGCGAATGCGAAGTGTTAATACCATGATGCCTATTTTAATAATGTTTGACAGAACTCATCATTTTTGAAAAATGCAAAATTTTTTTGTGGTAAATGTTAGAGGAAAAAGCAGTGTATGGCGTCAACTAAGTTATAACAACGCTTTTACTAGTCTAAACGTAGCTCAGAACTTTAATCCTTCTTTACGCGAGAGTTTCCTGGCAAATTGCCGAGGCCCTACTGCGTAATCACACAGAACATGTATCATAATTTCTATTATATTAAGAATATGGCCCTTTTAACTTTGGCACCGACAAAAACAACTTATTATAACTTCTAATGGATGAGCTGTTAATTTTCCTTGACTATTCTATTTATTCTCTCTACTTTGCATGCAATGTTTCAAGTAATGAGGTAATATTGTTTGATAGATATTTTAATGTTTTAGTATGCAGGTGTAGTTAGTTGTTGGCACAAACACAAAGGTTGGGCTAGCACAAGATAGAAGGACACCGTAGCCACATTTCTTCTTTCTATCCATCCAGTAAATACGCACTCCTGTAGGTCTTTATCGAGTTCAAGACATGATGGTCTCACATAATCCTACCACCTAGCAACTCATTGGGTACCATTACTGCTAGCAAAATTTTAATACAAATACCGATTCAAGTTCCTAACCTCTAAGTAGCTGCCAATAGAAATAGCAAGATAATCAGGGCGTCTCTTGTCAGCCTACCTGAGTTGGTGGTTCGCTCACAGTTGCCGGTGGTATGGAATGTGGTGTCATGTTTGGTGTGCTGTTGGCCGTCGTACATAACGTCTCCGTTCCTGAGTCATCGCTGTCGATTCCACTCTCTTTGTCAGTCGCATCTGAAAAAACGAGAAAACATAAAATTCACTGAAAGACATTTTCATGGTTAGAAATGGTAGATAGGTTAAAAAACTACTGTAAATAGCTCACAATTTAAATTATTTTTTGTGAATATTTTATTGATATTTTAATTTGATAATTCAAAAAATAAACTTGCTTGCTGACTCAGTTTTCTCGAGATATTTTTTTTTCAGGTTTGAATCAACAAAATTCAGCTAAAAATGTCATTTTAGTGCAGATTTTGTTTTGTTGAACAGGAACTGTTTTAAAACTGAATTGTAGTCTAGTTCTAATGAATTTCCAATCAAACTTTTTGGAAAGTTTTCAGTTTTTTATGCAGCCCTAGCAACAGACGTGTCAAATGCTCAGCAACAAAATATTAAAAACACGGCGGTTACTAAATATAAATAACCGAACTATTCTCTTTGTATCAGGGGAAAAGATTTTCACACCTTTTTGTTCAAATATTACTCATCGCATATAAAAAGTTTATCGTTTCATCTCCACATTTAAATTCGATAATTCTTTCTTTATAAATAGGAATCATGACTTAAAAATTTAACAATGCTAATGAATCAATATTTTGTAGATTTTTGGCCAGCCAGTTCAAACAATGGTCTTTTATGGCAGGTTTGGTGATATCACGAATCATACACTGTTGATAGAAACTTTCCCAAGTGTTGCTGCAGAGATCAAGTTTGTATGTTACACTGCATGGCTTCTCACAAAATGAGTCAGAATTGGTAGCCTCAAAATTTTCCAACTGTTATAAAAATTAGCAATGCAAATTCTGAGCGCTGGATGTCTCACTGCACTGTCAACACATCTTGGATGTAGCCTACATGTATTTCATACACATGTAAATGTTGACATTTTTGATGTTGTTTAGTTAGTCATACTTTGCAAAATGATACATTGACTCAAATCATAATGGTATGTGTAACAACAAAAAACAGTGAAGTGTATCGTGTATAAACTCCTTAGTTAAATCGCCATACTGTTGGCCAGTTGAGTATTCTCTATGCTAAGCGTGATAGTAGTCTTATCACCATCACAGTTCCTTATGTAAAGTAAACAAACCACATCCTACAGCTGACACATTTGGGTGTTTTTTTCCAGCGTGAAGCAGTGCTTTCCAGAGGTTATCCTATTTGAAACCACAATTTCTATTTTTTCTGAATGCTGATGAAATATAGAGCGATATGTAGCCAGAGTGGTGCCAAAGATTGAGTGAATAACCACCAGAGACAGATGTTGCTCATGATTTGACTGGGATCACTGGTTATAAAAAATATGCAATGCACTGCATTAGTCAAGTTAAAAACTAGTTAACACTTGTGATTTGCTAAAAGACTCTAGCTGACTTTGAACTAATTCCACACCAAGAACTCACTCTATGAGGGGAGACAACCTTATTATGAGCTTTAGACAGATTTTCTTGTTGCGTATTAATATGGATACAATGAACAGCAAACTGCTGCTGATATTACTAATGGTGATGTCAGAAGACCAACCTTCCTGCATGAAAGACCTTTTAGCCAAAAGAGATTCAACATTCTTAAAGGTAACATTTGTAGTTTTTAAATCAACAAGAATACCATTTTTAAAATAAACTTTACCTGGTTTATTGAGTTCATTGTTATTTGGCAGCAACAGCTGCTCGGTATGCTCATCCACTTCTGTAGAGTTGTCTGTAAATAGAGCGGGTGGAGGAGGAATTGCTGCCGGTGGACTGATCTGTGAGTTTATCTCATCAGGCGGTGGTGGTAAAACAGAAAGCTCTACAAAAAGTTAATGCGGTGCAGCTGCTAGGTTTTTGACCATTTGCTAAAGAAAAAGGTTTCTCAACGGAAAAAATTAACAATAGTAATGAAAAAATAATAGGGGTGCAAGTAGAACAGAGTCTGTTATGGTGGAATGAGAACAAGACACCAATATTTCACCCATCTGTTAATATATTGTGAGATATTTTGAAATTGAAATGTGAGGATAGAAAGCAGAATCAACACACCTAAAGGTGATGCCTGAGGGTTTAAATATACACCTTTATCTTTAAATAGCCCAGGATCCAAAAGTACGCCATCTTGATCAAGTTTGCTGAATTCAGTGAGGCATTCGTCTGTCAGCCCAGCTACTGTGCTCTTCAATATTGTCCCTAAAGTCAGAGATGTCGGTAGCAGAGTGTGATGTATAAAAAGAAAATTTAATTAGCACAAAACTATGGTCTTGAAATATTTAAAACTTAACTATGTTGTACTTGATCTGTTGCACTTGAACTCCTGAACTGCTTGAAAAAAACCGAACAATAAGAGTAAATCGTCAAATGTATCTGTTGGACAGTGCCGTGAAGTATATCTATTACAGTGTGTCGGTAAATACATTTACTAGAGTGGCAAATATGCTTATTAGACAATGTCAATATATATGTCTATTAGCAGATATCAAGAAACATGTCTATTAGAGAATGCCATTAAACATGTGTGTTGAAGAGTGTCATGAATATTAAAGGAAATCAGCTAGATAATACAACATTGTAAATACTCGTGTAAATGATAAATATATCTCTGAATTATAACCTGAGAGCTTGCTTGACAATTTAAATAACTTAGACTTTAGAAGTTACGAGTGCTGACACAAATCAAGTACTGGTTGGTTAAACAGACAATTAGCTTTCAATGAAGAGAAGTAGAAATCATCACAACCTAGTTTAGTAAAAGTATCATTTTTTTTAAAAGATATTTTAGGTTTACAACAAAAATGTATTTTGCTTAGCGGTACCTTTTGCAAATGGGATGACAACTGATACTCTATATTTGATATATTTAGAGTATATGTTGTATATTTCTTTCAAAATTTTCATGCTGACAGTTTTAGTAGGTAAAAGATATAATAAAATATTTATTTAAAATGCCTTTTTAAAAAGAAACTATCTTTGCACTGTCTCCGAGCAAGAATCTATAAGAAAGTTGCTGACTAAAAACTTGTTAATGCAACTTTTTGAAATGTACAGGAAGTGATACAGTCTCAAAAGGCAGATATCAATTCGAGCTCTCAGAGAAAAAGCAGAATCATGACAAGTCTGCATTTTAATGAGTGAATAAGACTGCTGGCTGAAGATCCTGTCTGGAAAGCATAAAGGCAGGTGTGCCTTGACACTGGATGATATAATTTGCGACATTAGGCGGAAACTGAAAGCATCCCACACATTGGCAGAGATTTTGGTGATATATCACTTTTGATCAGTATTGACAACTAAATAATATATTACCTGCCAGTAATCAGCTGAGCTAAAGAGTGAACACGCGCTGTTTCCACGAGGTACCCGTTACCACGGTAATTGTGTACAAGATCATTCATTCAACTTTTCTTATGAATGAAAACCTCTGGCTTCCGAGTAGTAAAACGTTTCCATGGGAAACCAGAGTTATTATAATTCTCATTAGAGTGACAAGTTGATGAGAAACTTTATCAATTGTTATATTGTTTGTAACAACACGTTAGTTTTCTTGACATCTCCATTTGGTACTCAATTAATTAAAGAACAGGAAGGGCAATAGTGTTAAACTTTACCAATTCCAACCAAAGGTATACATTTGATTACACGCTAATTTACAGCATAGTATTTGGGATTAAAGAATTAAACAACCATCAATCTGTTAATTTCTTTTGTTATGTAATATTTTGTAGATAGTAGGAAAGAATAAACTCTTTGATAAAAAAGACCTACAAAGTGTCGTATGGATTAACCATTTATCAGCACACCAAACCAGTCCTAGTAGTCATCTGTATCTTAGAAGATAGAACTTTTGGCCTATAATAATTATACTCATTGTTCTGTTTGTTTTTGATAGAGAACTGTCTGGTGCTACCAGAAAATGCTCCAATTTTGTTTTAATCACAGTAGTGAAAATAAAACTGTTTAGTGACTTATCTGATGCCTTCATTCTAGTGAACACTTTTACCTAAAGGAAGTTAGCCCTTGTGACTATGTACTATGTACTAATAATGAAGATACATAGTGCGGCTAGTTACAGAAAAGCTCAATGTCATTTTAATTGGCTCGGGCATTGAGCAACTGACCTCTAAGGCTAGATGGTGAGTTTTCTGGGCTAGAATCACTTATGAGGTCATCTATGGAACTTGTTGGTGGAGGTTCATCAATATCAACAGATGGTGTGTCATAGCAGTGTTCAGACAGACTGGTGGCTGGACTGTAATTTACTGCATTCTGGTTTGTTACTGAGCTAGAATCATTGATATCATTGGACGATGGAGCTGAATCCATTTCATCATTGGACGACAAAACGCTAAAATATGCAATAAAATCTATGGTAAAAATAACTCTACTGGTATCATTCATCTTTAATTCATCAAATTATTACATCAATTTTAAGTTTTGTATGCTGCAGACTTTCTGTTTTGTTTTCTCTTTAGATAATATAGACTGTGAGATAAAAAACTTTACATAGATTTACTCTAGCAAAATTTGACCAAAAAACAAATTTTGTAACTTGCCAAGTTTTTCAAGTTCTAGTAGATTCAAAGTATAAATGTATATGTCAACCCGACATCCTTGTTTTCAAACTATTAATTTTCATTATCATTCAAGCATACATAATTATTCATACTTTGCTATGAAGACATTTCCTTTTGCGCTCTTCGACCTTGACCTGTTTGCAAGGTTAACACTAGCTTCTTTGATATGATTTGTTTCTGGATTAACATGGTTTGTAAAGGACCCACTGTCGTTAGCAGAAGCAATCTCTTCAATGGTGGCATAATCAGGTTCTATTGCTCCATTCTACAATAACATAATTTGATAAAATATTCTCTCGTGAATGAAACAGATTCAATCAAACTTTCCTCAACCATCGCTTTGCAGATTACCTGAACACTGAAAGCCCTTCTTAATTCTCATTATAGCTAATGTACTTAGAAATAATCAGAAATGTGTAAAAAGTAAGTATTGCTCTGGCAACCGTGACCGTGTAAGTCTGAAGTAACAAGATCAGTTCAGTTAGTCATTTCATGCATGCAATCTTGATAGGAGAAAAATGGTGAGAGCTTAGCAGACTGATTCGACCTTGAAACGCTCTGGGATTTTTTGTAGTTTTAAGTATCTGGCTTGATAGGCTAGTTTGAAAACTATAGAAAGGTACCTATATTATTCACAGCTGAAAGTACCCAATAGAAAACTGCATAAAATGAACAGAAATGTGAATACCTATAATTGCACACTTGAACATACAGCCAATCAACTGAAAATACCTGTTAACTACCATCGAACTCTAGCAGACTAGGCTATATGTAAATGGTACTCACTTGTAAACTGGTTCATTAGTTTGCTATTTTATTTCCCAGAACTCTCTGCTACCTATATCTGCTTATAAACATAAGTTTATGCATTTCTTCAGCATAAAATCTATATTTCAGTAAACCAGTATTTTGCTAACATGATTTCACTACAAGCTACAACACACGACCAACTCTTAGTTGTCTTTTGGAACTCGAGTCATATTTGAGCTCACCATGTTACAGTCAGGAAGTAAAGCTGATTCACCGGAAACTTCAAAACTCGATGTCGACTCTCTGTTGTTGCTGTTGTACTTTATAATGTCAGATGAGCCGCAAAACAACTGATGATATCCTTGTACAAAAATTAGGAAATCTTTAGCATCTGAGTTCATCATAGAGAGAGCCAGAGTCTGCGAGATAAAAAAGTAACTTGTAATGAATGAAGAGGAAGAAGATGAAGTTAGAGAGCTTTGAAAAAACTCAGAACAAGTTTTATGTGGCCAGATATGTGCGAGTTGCAAGGCAGTATTAGAAATTTTTAATATTTGTATTTGGTTGCAACCCGCTCCAATCAAATTTCATACAAAATCTTCATGTTTAAAGTTTTCCACAAGCTAATATGGTGGTTTTGTATAGATTTTAGGGGAAGTTCTCTAAAAGAATTGTATTCTTCTTTGAATTCCAGCAACTAGTGATGAGATGCCAACAACAGATCAAATTAATTTGTTTCCATTTTTTGCTAATAGGTTTAAAATGACCAGAGCATGCCCATTCCAATTAGGCAAAACTCAGTTAAGAGGCTAATGAAGTGTTAAATCAATGACTTATTAGCCAGAGGAGAGAGTTTATCTGAGTATTCAAACTAGTATAGTGTCAGTATATTACTGTGACTGTAACTCGTACTCCAATATTATATTAGTGGTCGCAGAAGAATGATTTACTAATATAATAGAATACTTTAGGACTGTGCCTGATTTTTCACATTTGAATGCTCACTGAAAGAAATGAACAGATATAAAAACAGTTGACAACATGTGGTCATCAATGAAGCCAAAGAAGAGACCTTAGACAAATGTAAAAACTTGCCTGTTTTTTGGGAATAGAGTTATTTAGGCTAACTTATCTTTTCCATTACGTAACAATAGAATTTGCCTCTAGCTTCATCTTGCTAGTAGGAAAAAACTTCTACTATTCTATTTTAGTCTCGTTGTCTTAGTGACTCACACGTGCCACTCATGTTGCAATGTGATTCTTTACAGTAAAGTACTTACTGGTAAATTCTTGTCAGTAAGAATTATGTGGATGAGTCGGGTTGCTCCAGATTTTTCTGGTTGCACAGTGATCAGCTGAATGAGGTCAAAGTCAGCAAGCATATGCAGCTGTAAGATATATGTATACCGGTATATATACTGCATTACAGTTCAATGACAAAGTAGCAGCTGGTAGAGTGTGAAGCAGGTGATTTGGAGTTGTTTAACCACCTTCGTAAAACAAAAACATAAATGATGATAAGGCACAGATGCGCTAACGCCTAAATGATTATGGTTAAATTTTATGTCTTGAAAAACTTTGACCTATATTGTGGAGATATCGTGATTAATTTTGGTTTTTTGTGTTCCATTCGGGTCAATGAGGTACAGACTGACTCATGTATGAGCAGAATTTGGTAGAGTAGCATTCAGACAACTTCATCTTTCTACAAAAGACACTAATTCGCCCTATAAAATTATGTTTCACACGTGTGAACAGGAAAAAGCTCAGCATGTCGACTTTGCACCAAAACGCTGGCCAAACATTTGTAGCCACGAATTCAGTAGCTCTTTTATCCTATTTTAGGTTAATGTTTCTGAGAACTCAGCTAGCTCAACAAACCGAAGATAAATATTAAAACAAAAATCTGGCAGAAATGCGAGCAAAACAACTTGACCAAAGCTTTCCTTACCGCATATGACTTGATATCTGTCACCTGGCTAATTCCACATTTTGGGCCAACAATGAGCATGACTTCAACTCGCCGATCCTAAAACAAAATTTTAAACATTCAACCACTTTCCTCTATTGCAAATTTTGTTACACAAAATTATTGATCTATAAACAATAGCAAATAGATGGAGACACATTAATGGTCTAATGAGGCGTATAATCGCTCTATTGCCGCAATGACTAATAAACATGGAGCTCTTATCAGCCTAGCTAGCTTGTGACATTACATAAATAGCATTAACATCAGCTCAGTGTATTCAGCTGGGTTATAGCTAGAGTTTATTGAAGAAGTAGTAAGGCCTGGTTCCCATATGATTGCGAGACCCCAGCGGTAACCTTGCGCAGCAAAACACTTGCGACGATGGGCTCGGCGGCTTCTGTTTACATAAAACCGCTTCGCAAATAATCGCTTAAAAATGTTCGTTCGCCATACCATTTTAGAAATGCTAACCTTCACCTGCACTTCAAGGTTTTGCCTGCGGCTCTTCAAAAAAGTTGAACAGTGCTGAACTCTTGCATTGACCTCCAGCAACTACCAGCAGTACTCGGCGGTACTCGGTGCGTAGGTTCACATTTCACCGCTGATAGCCCGGCGGTGCTGTAGTCAGTGGTTGCGGCATATATGGGAACCAGACTTTATGAAAGACACTGATGAGGGAAAGCAATTCTTGAAATTAAACAACGCGTGTGACAGCAATATATGTTAATACCTGCTAAATCTGCAGTCGACCTTTGTAGCGGCCGATTTGTGGCAGTTTGGGTATTCAACTTTAGATGATGTGGTGCGATTGCGATAAAATGTGAAATACAAACATTTGACAGAAAAATCCAGTTTTCAATTAGTGTAATGTCGTGTAAGAATATTGATATAAAAGGTTTATGATTTGATGATACATATATAATTATGTTATTTGCTTACTATATAGACATTGGTTTAGAGATCATTTAATGAGTTGGTGCAGCATCAAACATGATCTTTGCCCTTTTACAGTTTTTTAAATGTTTCTACTTTTTAACTCCAACACACACTAAAGCACTAACACACTAACATATCAATACTTCAGCATGCTAACACACTAACATAACAATACTTCAGCATGCTAACGCACTAACATATACTTCAGCATGCTAACACACTAACATAACAATACTTCAGCATGCTAACACACTAACATAACAATACTTCAGCATGCTAACACACTAACATAACAATGCTTCAGCATGCTAACACACTAACATAACAATACTTCAGCATGCTAACACACTAACATAACATATACTTCAGCATGCTAACACACTAACATATCAATACTTCAGCATGCTAACGCACTAAGGGTTTGGCCAATAAATGTTTTAATTAGCTAAAGCATTATCTGACCAACATACTAGAACATTATCTTACCAGTATGCCTTTATAACAATGTACTAACCGTTCTTCCCTGGTATAAATTAATTATGCTGATTTTTTTGGCTATTAAATATTTTATCGTTTGTACTAGTTTTTTGCAGGAATCACAGTTACAGACGATCCTTTTAAATGAATTTATGCTTGTGCGTTCTCAGACTCTGCCAGCGTGTCGCCTACTCTAAAAACTGTAGGTGGAAAACTTGAGATATTTTTGCTACCACTGAGAATTGAGTTGCAGGATCCTGAAGTTAAAAAATAATGCGCCTGGAGTATGTTGCAAACTAGAAGATTACATAGAAATTGCTTGAACTTTATTTTTGCGCATCTCCGAGTTTACAAAACTTGGTAAGTGAATGCCAAATTTTAACATCAGATTGAAGCTCGCCAAATGATTTTTGGAAACCAAAAAATCTAATTCCTGGTTAGGCAATAGAACGTAGAGTTGTTTATTTGAGAGAACTAGATACGAGTTTACACAACTTACATGATCATAGAACTGTGTACTGATGAGTAACAGATATCATTGCAGACAACTTAACGAGAAAAGGTTTTGTTTACAGCTAACAATTTTTGTTTTATTAATAGATGTTCAGTCTTCAAAACCGCAATGTGGAGCACCAACTCAGTTCAAGCATTTCTAAATTGAACAATCTCAGACATAGCAATGCGGCATGACAGTTCATACACATGTGTAATAAGCCTTGATGCAACAACTATCAAAAATTGAGCCAGTGCTCACTGTTTACGCCGTTTTAGAATCTTCCATATTCTAGCAGGTTTGAGAATGTCCAGAAAGTTGGGAGTATTTTATTGATCGACTCAATTTAGAACTAACTTGACAACCTTCAAAGTACCATTTTGGAGGTTCTCATTGTTATCTTTGGAATAGATCGCTATCAGCCGGCGATGACTAGCTTTGTTATCATTCAAGTCACAAAGATTAGTAGATGAAGAAATGCAACTACTTATATCCTTAATCGTTGTTGTTAAACTTTATTTTTTAATAGATTTGATTCAGGAAACTTTCAAATTAGCTTTTCAATTTCAATCAACAATTTAATCAACAATATGTACATTTCTCAAAGTTTGTGTGCCTGTGTTCCAGAGCTTTCACTTTCTTCTATTCATCCCCAAGAGCTAGTCTGATATGTTATAAAATTCACCCTTTCCACTGACTTACACATTAATAAAAACAATACCCCTTAGCACTTCATCCCTACTGACTAATTGCCTCCATTATTAGCTCATGAATACCCCTATCTACTGTGTGGAACTCAATGAGAGTTTTTATTTCTAACCCTTGCACAAAGCTAAAAAACCATACCCTTTTTATGAAAACACTCTCGAGTGTCTGGTCACCAAAAAACACCCCTAAAACGTGCTTTTTTTGGCGAGCCCTTGGAGATGAAAGTGGAGAGTGAAACCCCTAGGGTCTGTGTGTCGGTGTGTTGGTGTGTCGGTGTGTCGGTGTGTCTGTGTATGTCCAGCTATAGCTATTAAAATCTTGGAATTAAATTTTAGCATTCTGATTAATTTGAACTCACACAGATTGCAATGGCAAGTTTTAATCCACACACTTTTCCACTGAGCTATACATGGCATATTAATCCAAGACATTATCATGTACTGCATAGCATATGCACATGCTGAATGACATATTAATTAAAACTCTATGAAGCACAATGCTTTTTCGTGTTTTCGTGAAGTTTTATCTCTGTTTTTTTGTAAGGTTCAGTTGCTAAATCGGAGTCGAGGCTTTTTACACGAACAATCGTATTATCTGGGGTAAAAGTAGCCTCTGCATTCTCAGCTCGTGCAGTCAGACAAAGACAGCACGGTATCTCATTTTTAAATTTGTACCAGTATCGAGAGGTACCAGTATCGTCGTATTCAAAATTTTGACGGATAGCTTCTGGTGAAACAGTAACTTTTTTTATACACAAACACTTCTATGCAAGAATAGTTATTATTAAGTCTACATATTCAGCATTTTTATGTTGTTTTCTCAGTTTGTATCAATTGTATGATTACCAAATCATCTTTTATTGTAATCGTAGCAAAACAGACCTAATTTAGCTATTACTTGCTAATTGTTTCACATTTACATTTAAACCCTTTCATAGTTGTTTTTATTTTTTTTTAAATTTTCTTGACCCGTTCAAACATTTTTTTTATGATATGAAGTTTGAAAGTTACAGTTTTTTAATAAAGTTTAAAAACCTTTACAGTTGTTTTTATTTTCTCTCTTAATTTATTTCAACTACACAAAACACTTCTCTTATGATATGAAGTTTAAAAGTAGAAATGACAAATGTTGTTATATATTAGATACAAACAAATTTTCTGTCCAAAGACGTTTTATTACCTGGGCAAAGTTGGAAATTCATCTAGTATATATTTATATCCATATGCTTAAAAGCGTGTCATTACTTGCATTGATAAGGAAAATATAGCCATCCAAGATCATTGATGCTGTTAGCTAGAATTAAAAAGTTATGATAGGAATGTTCCGTGCTAATGAATGCCCTATTTTATCTTTGCTTTAGTGAAGCAAACATAAAAACTAGGACGATATCAGTTTTAAAATAACATTGGAATGCTAAATACTTTTGAAGAAACTCTGAGAACAATAGTGAAAGTCATATTTGACAAGCGCAAGAGGCAAAGAAGCAATGAGAAGGTCAGGGTCATATTAGGATAGGCGGCAGCGCACAACGATATTATCAAGCACCAGTGTTTGGTCAAAAAACCACACATTCTTTTCAATGTGTTTTATAGTGATTTATGCAAAATGTTCGTTTTGAAAATGCCAACCTCGGTTTCATTTTGACTAACAAATTTATTTTCAAAAACAATTGTCTCATTACAAAAACTGGAATACGACTTAGCGCAACAATTCTCATAACTTCTAAAAATGTGAAATCTTTTCAGTGCTAGTATATTGCAACAAGACAACTCGGTACATTAATTTTAGTGCAGATCAATTTCCAAGCCTCCATCTGCTCAAATGTTTTTTAGGTAAATCGATAACAGTATCCATATGCGTACCGTTTAGCTATTCCAGAGAGATTCTGTTGCAGCTTGTAAGGAATTAATGAATGCTCGCCTTTTTTATTTTACATTCATTACTCAATGAATAATGTTTCTATACTCAAACCATTGCTGTAGCATCATTGTATTGAACCTGTACACGTAATATAAAGGTGTAAGACAAAGCGGTACAAACAACTATGAGATGTATTACATACCACTAGAGTAGCCAGAAAGCATTTGCCACCAAAAGACCTAAGTTCACTAACAATCTTCATGTAGTGAAGTTTAGCTTGGAGTGGAGTGACTTGGTTTTGTCCCGGAGCGATCAGACCCTGGTTCAACTTCATGAAATGAGCAAGCATCTTACGTAGTTCCTTTGGCTTTACGACTCGTAGAATCGATGGGTTGAGAAATATTGCAAGAGAGAATTCTCTTCTACAATAATTGCAACCAGAGGTTGTTTTTTATGAATTACATAATACAGTTAAGTGATTGTTCATACATGTAAGTGCACCTCTCTGGGTAAACCTTTATGGGTACACCTCTTTGGGTAAACTTTGATGGGTACACCTCTATGGTTCCACCACTTTGGATAAACTTTTATGAGTACACCTATATAGGTAACCTTTTATGAGTACACCTCTATGGGTACATCTCTATGGGTACACCTCTATGAGTAAACTTTCATGAGTACGCCTCTATGTGTACACTTCTATGGGTAAACTTTATGCGTACAGCTCTATGAGGACATCTCTATGAGTACTGATCTATGGTTACACCTCTAAGAGTATACCTCTAGGATTACAGATCTATGAGTACACCTCTATGAGTAATCTTTTATACGCACACTTCTATGAGTACAGTCTATGAGTACATTTCTATGGGTTGACATCTGCAAATACAGACCTATTAGTACACTTCTATGAGTACAGTCTATGCGTATATCTTTATGAGCTTACTTCTACAAATACAGATCTATGAGTACACCTCGAGGGTAACACCTCTACGGATGCTTTATGTATATACCTTTGAAACTCATCGTGGATTTTGGTTTTAAGTAGTACTTAGATGAGCCTACTAAACAGCGCCTTTTTGTTAGAGGATGACGCCAATATTAAAAAAGCATTCAAGAGCCGGCTACAAGATCCATCTAATGAGAGGCTCCAAGCACTAGGGTAGAAAAGGAAAAACACCTCCGGCTGATACACTTACTCAATAAGCTTGATGGAGATTTTATGAAAAGGTATATGCCTGTCCATGGCATACTCTTGCATGTGCAAGGAAGCCAGCCTTAACGCTACGTCACACTTCAAGTCTGATGAAAATCTTTCATGGATAACATCTTGGCAGCACTACAAAATAATAGCAGTAATTAGTAGTCCCATTATTACTAGGTAACAGCTCTATTTCAAGATAAAATCACCAACATTAACAAATAGTAGCATTGTAAGGTAACAGGCTCGTTTCACCTTAAACTCACTTGCACTAAACTCTTACAATATTGCCAGGTAACATATACATTCTCAAAAGTGCTATGGTGATCAATGCTAAGAAATAAGAACCTTGAACAGAAGATAGCCTTAGTTGCGGAGCAAGAGTATAACAACCTTTGCTTTGTTTAAAAGATTGCCAAGATAGAAGTTCAAAAAACTTCTTGGCTGAGAAATTTTATGTTTGTGAAAAGCAGTGTTTAGGGGGTAAAAACAATGCACCATGAAATCATGAATATGAAGATATTTAAGTAAATTTACTAGAATAATTCAAAGTTTCATTTTGATATGCCAGGAGCCTTTGTGACTTATCAATCCAAACTAGAAAACAACAGTTAAATCGACCAAAATACAAGTTGATTCTACTGATACCGCACAAAATGCATTTTCAGATTCATAAAACAATTTTTGCTAAGTAACATAAATAGTAACAACTCGTGCGTCATTTCACTATTATTGTTTATAAAACTTTGGAAACTATATCAACCATTTATTTCGGTCAGTTGCTGGAGCAAGTGAAAGTTATTAAACTTTGGCACACGTCACCATTGTCCGTTTAATCTGGCATGATGAATATAGTAGTTACCAAGTGATGAAACTGTCTCCAAAGAGTTACTTTAGCTACGGCTAGAGATATGTCAGACTACGTATCGGTCACCAAGGCGAGACCATTCATTCAACATCCTCCTTGTTGATTTCATTCACAAAGTAGGTGGAGATAAAGTTTTCACATTTGCTTTGATGCAATTTTCTTTTCTCGTAATCAGCATTTAAGGCGAAAGAATAGAAATGGAAATCTGATACGATCAGTTGAAGTAGCGAACGATTCAATCTTTATCATTCAAATTGGACGATACCTTTCATAAGTTGAAGGTTATAATTAAAAGTTTGCTACCTGTTTTATTATTATTACTAGTGATAAGGCTAATAATAATATAATCTAACGATAATAATCAATGTAATAGCCATAGCTTTCCTTCCAGGATTCCTTAATTACAAGACTGACGTTTGATGTGACACGCCGCGCCGTGTCTGCTATGGCGGCACCCGTGTCAACAGCCATCACATTAACACCTTCGCCATTGCTACATTTAGCCGTTAAAAGGTCATTTAATATATTCATTAAGCACTTGTGGCTTCCTAATCTAGAGAATGTAGACAAGGTGACAATAGGGTGGGAAATGCAAGCCTACGATTTTGACTTTAATAAACATTGTTTATGATTGTAGAATATTTGTGCCTAATGAATTGCACTCCTATAAACTGGTTTTGGCCTATTTTGCACAAAAGCTTGAAGACTATTTACAGGCACATATTAGTGGAACGAATGCTACCCCATCTTCAATTATTGAGTGAGTCAGAAAATGAACAAAATAATTATGTTATTTTTTAATATAAATTTGGTTTTTGGTGAAGCTCTGTTTGCTAGCATTTGGAGAGCTTTTTAGCAAGGAAAACATTAAGTATGTAATGTTCTTGTGACAGGCCTCACACAGTTTCAACTACCTACAAATTGCACATTATCTTTGCTATCTCTGTTATTTTAGTCCTTCCTTGAAGCGGTCCCCTAGAAGTAGTTTCCTGTCGCTATTACACTTGATCATATTTCCTTGTAAACTTTTCGTATAGTGGAAATGTTTTGCATATAACTCTAATGCTTTACCCAGGTTTGAACAAAAAAAAAACAATTAATCAAATACTATGTTTTGCTTTGTTTTACTTTTTATCTTTCTTGTTGCCTAATTCACGGAGACACAAAATTTACTTCCACATAAAGTTGAGCTAAGTGACTATCTCTTAGCTGGTTCATGGAGTCTCTGTACATGCCATACCTGAGTGACTGTATTGTTCATACCTGAGTATAAAGCGCTGAGTCTCAGTACATGTCATACCTGAGTGTCTGTACCAGTCTTACCTAAGTCTCTATACAGATCATATCTAAGTACCTTTATAGGTCATATCTGAGTGTAGAACACTGAGTCTCAGTACAGGTCATACCTGAGTGTAAAAATACTGGAATGCTATGGAGTCTTTGCGTAGGAGGTCATAAGCATCTCGAGGTACAAAAACGATACGAAACGCACATTTAACTCCCTCATCCGTTAGCCGCTCAGCCACCTGTAAAATAGGCAGCCATTAGCGCATCGACAATTTTCACACAGAAACACAAAGTTGTATGAATAATTAGTGACACATCAAGTCTAAATATGTAATAAAAACTGTCAAGGGCAGTTAATTTGCTAAAGATGTCATAACAATGTGGCATTTTCCGAGTTTAGAGCTATTGCTAAGCTTAAGGCAATAACTAAAAATACAACTTTTAGGTTTGCTAAGCAAGTTGCCCATTTCCCACAGCTATGCTGATGTAGCCCAAATATCACCTTCAGTTGAATGTTTAAAGTTGCAGGCACATGTCTGAGTTGATGTTTTAAAATACTGAAGTTAAAGAAAAAACATAATGTTGAGGTGTGTAGTCTAAGAAATGGTGAGCGTATATCCTGATGTTTTCTTTTAATGAAAACACTGCTGTATACTGGAGAAAATTTATGGGTTCAAAGTCATACAATTTTTTATTTTTGTCACCTATGAAACAATTTTGGCCACAATGCCTGAACTCACTGTTCTAATCACTTTTCAACTGCATTAAGTATAATTGGAGGAGAAATAATTAGCTTCATTAATATAAAAACTGAACACCAAAATGCATGAGACAAGCTGATGGCATTGACAGCGCAAGCTGAACAAATCAGCAACTGCAGCAATGCTAAACACCGACTCAAGTAGCCTCTCCTTAATCCTGGTTCTCATCCCTCTGTGAACAGCTGGTGTGCCTGCTGTCTTCGGTGTTACCCGAGGAGGCTGTATGTTCTCAGCGCCTACGGTACCGGCAGTGATCACGCAATTAAGGAATTGTCTGCTCTTAGAAAACGGTATCTTTTATTTAAGGTGTTAAGATATAATATGTGTTTCCTAGTCAAGGTCATACTATTTCCTTTACCGTATTAAAAGATATGAATTAATCGGAAAATCGAAATTACGGGACTTCAATGCACAATGCATCCTGTGTATTTGCCAGCTGCCTCTGCATGGTCCTCAATATAGGTGACATCCTACAACATACGCTGAGGACCATAAAAAATTTCTACTTGCTGAGCTTTGCTGGTGACCGCTATCCGCAGGAAAATTGCTGCCAATTCTCGCTGGCCTGCTGGTTCTCAGCAATTTTCGCCAGCTGCCGGTTGCATCACCGCCGCCTCTCCTTACAGCGGGGTAAGAACCGAACTTAAACTACCCAGTCTTGACGTTACATTAGCATGCTAACTACACTATTGAAAGTATTACCAGCCAGTAGTTGGTAAACAAACTATGTGGATGTAAACAACGCAATGACAGGCAGCTCATTCCATAATCAAATTAAAAGTTGAATTCAAATCAAAGGTTGATTCAGACCTTACTAATATAAATATCTATATTCAACCATCTAACCTCAAAAAGCGAGAATCGTGTTTCTGTTGATGAAAGTATTTACCAGCTAGTCAGTCACAGCTAGTTGTCACCGGTGTGCATAATGAATATATAATAAGCAAACAACTGCAACCATGGAAAACAATGGCAATCGAAAAGATAACATTGGTTATCTACAACAGATTCTCTGCACAAACAAGATGCTGCCTGTAAGACTCAGCCTTCATCATCAAACCAGAATATTGACAAAACAATAGTGATAAATTACTAACGCATGTTTATTAATTTCTTGGTTAACTGTCTTTTAGCTTCGGATAGTCTCAAAGTGAAAAGACCTTTATAAATAAGGTTGCTTTTGTATCCTATTAATTTACTACTTCACAGAGTACACGTGAGATGACCGAGAAAAGTTTGGAGACAGACTAAATACATTTAAAGTCAGACAGGATCAGATCTGGGTTAAGTGATTTGTGCGACGCAAAGATGCCTGATGAATGCAGGTCAATTAGAGAAGCAATGAGATGAAAAGTGTTAATATGTTGAATGAGGAGAGATCGTTGACATTCTTTCTTTTGTTATAAACCAGAATCTCCGGCCTGATGGCTACACAAGGCATAGCAACGCAATAAGATTGGCAGATTTCTTTGAAATTGTTAATGAAACCTGTTAATTGATCAATTCTACAAAACGCATTAAGTTACCAGTGACATCACATGGCTTGACATCTTTAAAACAGCTGTACAATATAATAAAATATCTATTAATAAATCACACTTTGTCATTGTGAGTCTGTCTGTTAGTCTGTCTGTTAGTCTGTCTGTTAGTCTGTCTATGCCCTTCCACATTTTCTGGCCGATTTTATTCAAACTTCACTCGCATATGCTTTGTGCCTTCTGTCAGGTTGCCAAAATATATGGTTTCAACACTCAATATGGTTCCTGAGTATCTACCTTTATACTAGCCATGTGTGACTAGATGAAGACCGGGTGATGTTATGAACAGCTAGTTTCTAATAATAAGTACGTAGAATATATTAATAAATCCTACTTTGTCATTGCGTGCCTGTTAGTCTTTGTCCAAACTTCACACGCATATGCTTCATACCTGATGCAGGTCAGCAAAACATTTGGCTTTAAAACTGTCTGGTTTCTGAGTACCAGCCTTTTAAACACCAATATGATTAGAGACCCAAGAATGAGCCTTCACACGAATTAAAGACAATTGTTCATGAAAATGCGTCATAAAGGTAGTGTAGGAACTGACTGAAAGTTTGCACACGTGCTGAAAATCTGTTAAAACTGAAATGAATCTATGCTTAATGATATTATTTGCTATAATTTTATAAAAGAACATTATTTTGAAGTCTGAAGATTATTGGCAGTTGAAAGAGAAAAATTTACCTTTTTCTAACTCAGAGGAAACCTAGATTTTAGATTGTAAAATAAGTTTTACAGATAAGAGATAAGAGTTAAATTACTCTTGAGTGTGTCAAACGCGGCTGGACTGAAAAGAAACAAAAGTGGTATTACACTCAAGATCAGTATAATGCAGTTGATCTTGATAAGTGCAAGCATATACTTCTTGCACTTCGTCATGTTTGCGTAAGTTGTATCAGAAAGACAACCACCTGCCTAATCCTGCTATTTGTACGGGGCTCACCACCCACCAGGTAGTTATGATCTAAAGATCACAGAGACAAAGTATGGCGCATGACGTATAGAGTTGCTAGAGCCGATTGTGTTTAAACCGTTACTCGTTCATGGTGGCTCCCGGGGATTAGTCACGGTGCAGTCAAAAAGCAGGCAATCCAACATACTGCATCGTGTTAATTACGTTTTTCTCATGACTCCAGACCACCGGTTTTACGCTTGATCAGCTATGTAATTGTGCATTGGTGCTTACGGCAGGATTCAATGTTGTGTGTAAATTCACACACCAGTTTACCAAAATCCTGCAATTCAAAAAAAAATTTATTGTGTTTTCTGTGAATAATCTAATCATTTCGCAGTGAATATTTGTGATTGAAACAAATATGATAATAGGCTGTACTTCCTTATAAAACTTATCGCATGGAACGCTCCTGAAATCACTCCTGTGTTTTATGATTCAAAATAGTACTTGGCATCGCTACCTCTTGTTATTCAAAACTATGTGAAATCAAGCTCAACAAGAACATGTTTTTACCTGTTGAATCTTTTGCTGTGGTGATAGTATAGACATCTTTGTACTGAGAGGAGATCTGGTATTATGTATAACAAGACCAAAGTGTTCGATAGATCGTATATCTAGCTTCTCTTGTAGTGCATTTAGTACATCCTGCAACATGATAGAAACTTCAAAGTGTTATTTGACAAGCTAAATATTTAGATTTCAACAAAATAGAATAATTTTCTAAAACAATTTATGTCAATTCATACAGCAGTAAATAGCAACTGGAAAAGTCAGTTAAAATCAAAAAACAATTCCAAGTGCATTTTATGATAGGTTCAGAAAAAATTAAAAACAGTTTGTCGAAAATCAGGTTGAATTGGAAAACCATTGATACATGTACTGGGTTGTGTCAAATGAAATGTTTTTACTGATGTGCTAGTACATGGTTGGCTTTAACTCAATCAAGTGTCTAAACATCATTTAATTTAACTATTCACAAAAAATTAAATTATCTATTAAAAAATCAGTTTATGGTGTGCTTTTTTCGCTCATAAAGACCATGATGAGTATATCTAATATCTTCAGCTATTTTCTTGTGGTCAAACCAATACATTACTTTGAGAACATTGTGCTGTATTAAGACAATATAATTGATTATTATGTTGCAAATATGTACCCAAAATTTCGTAGTTGTGTACACTTGGTCATGACAAAAAAATGAACAGACAACTTTATAAACAATAGTTTTCATACCTTGACTAGGGTGAAGCCATCATATTTGAATGACCTGGTTTGCTGAGTTTCTAAAAACACTTTAAGCACTTTATTGGAGTTGGTGGCATCTTGACTCGCTATAACAGGTAGAGCTGTCCTCTTTTTCTTTGTGTCCAGAGACTCCTCTGAGAAACGAACTCTTGTGGCTGAGGAATCTCGTTTCAATTTCTGTTGCTTCTTGGCAGCGTTGAGCAGTATTGACTTCTTACCATGAGTCTGAAACAGAAATATTATTGCCGAGCACGCAACTCCTTTAGTAATCACTATTGATTAACCTTATTGGCTCACAAGGTACCATTATATCTGAAAGCTACTTTGCCACGGCCTTGTCAGCAGCGCTGCTTTAGCTGCTACCACCAGCATTTATAAACAAAGTATATATATTGACAGCAACGACTTCAGAGTTTCGCTCCAAAAAATTCTTGCTGAAGTTTCTCATATTAGAGAGTAGGTCGGAAGCGGTATAGTCTAAGAGTAAATGAACCTTTTCAAAAAGATTTTGTCGCGTGCATGCAGGTTAACTTGTAGATACCATTTAAACCAACAAACTGGATAGCCTTGGCTCACTTTGAATAAGAACTGTTGGCTTTACGAATAATGAAAGTATTTTTCTTGAAAATATTTTTACAGTAATTTCAAAAAAATTTAGGGTTGAATCTTTAGCTAAATAGTTAATATTAAATAAAATAACAGAGTTTGTTTATTTGTGATTATCTCAATCCAGAGTGCATTAATTTAATAATACTGTTTTATTTATAATTAAGTAAACAGTAAACCATCAGCTGAAAAGTCAGTTTTGCAGTAAATTATATACTTTTATTGTCTATATTGTTAGCAATACTTACCTGCACATTTAAATTACCGTACATGTTTTCTAAAAGAATACTGTCGACGAAATATTAACAAAATATGCAATTTCTCGTACAACACGGTGTGTTGAGAATACTACATGGTTGAAGCCTTTAGGTGACAAACAAGATTTACATCTGCATTCCTATAGATCACTCGTTGTTTACTAGACTGGGTAATAATACATACACTAATGGTAGGAGGTTGGCTGACAGTTAGCACCAAATTTTCAGCAGCCGACCTCACAAGCTCAATAACCTTTGACCTAGGGGCATCCCGGACATCTTCACTGTCAATTTTATGTATTTGATCTCCAGGTAGTAAGAGTTGGTCACTAGGTCCTCCTAAAATTATGCACAAAGATTTTGTTGCAAGAATTTAATCAAATATTTCCTGCTACATACAGGCATTATCCCAGCTACAACCCGGATTAGTTTCCATCAACTGGCTGCGGTTAAAATGCCTGTTGATTGAAACCATAGTTATATAAACGAATATAAACAGAGATATAAATGTTTATATATCTATGATTGAAGCATACTCTAGATGACCGACTTGGGATTCATGCCCAAGGTCATATGATACTAATGTGCTGCATGTTTAATTAACTTAACTTGTTGAATGCTATTGGAAGCTATTAACTGCATATTTATCAGAGCTGTCTTTAAACTTCTATCATTTTGTTGTTTATCAAAATCTTTAAAAATTGTACTATCATCAGTTTTTCTATGCTATAAGTACAATACTTTTTTATTGCTCACACATTTTAAATGCAGTGGGATTCTTTTTATCATTTTAAATAGCCTCAAAATGAAATTTTGGTTTAACAAATATTCCTTTACCTATCAGCTGTGCAACCATACAGTAAATTCATCGAAGGTATTTTCTAGAGATGATCATATCTCAAATAGTGAGTTCATTTAGTGAAAACCAAATCTGTTTCATACATTTTTATTTATTTGTATTGTAGCTGCTGCTTTTGTAACCACCAGCATTTACATATGGATTATATTTTTTTAAGTATGATGTTATGGGCATAATGATTTTGGAATCATTCAGGTTTTTTTAGCCAAATAGCCATGAGCAGACAACTGCCAAGTTTAGTAAGAACATTCAGCTTTGAATCAAAATAGCTATCATAGAAGGTGTTTGTCTGAAATTTTAAGTATGCAAGTAAAAAATTAAAAAAAAGATAAATGAAAGCAAAACTTAACGTTTGAACTCAAATGATTTGAGAAGGCATTTTGAAACACTCAACATGACAGCTCCAAAATGCATTAGAACTCTCAAAGTATTTTGAAAAGCTTACAAAATATAATTGCATTGTGAGTATTTTGTTACGGGAAAACTGCAAAATTTCGAGCAATAAATTTTGTACTCAAAATGCCAATTTTTGGGTATTATTTTTGAGTTTTTGAGAGCTTTAATAAACTCAAAACTTTGAGATTTTTTAAGTTTTATTACTCATGCAAAAGCTGATGAACGCATTAAGTGATATTCATAACTGCCTCTATTGCGTGGCAAATAGAGAAACCATATTATAAGCATATTATGTACTAAATAAGGAATCAAGACAACAACTCCAAACAACTCAATTCTGAGTTGCCTTCCCCGTTTTTTTTCAAGGGTTCTCAATGTGAGCAAGTTAGACTTATGTAGTCATAAACTAATCAATGTATATACTGATCACTGACTAGGAACGACTCCGAAACAAGCTCACAACTGCGTTTCTCAAGACCTGGTTGGTCCTTGAGCTTTTATTAATAGTTCTCAAAGATAATATTGAGTTGTCTCCTCCTGAATGCTCAGATAAATCACAGCAAGTTCAAATATGTTAACGGTCTATGTACAGTATATATTTTTTTTTTCAAAGTATGTCTGTGGATATGTGTGTCATTCTGGTTAAAGATCTTAAAATCTTGATATTAAAATTCCGCGTACCGATGGATTTGAACTCACGACAAACACATCGACAAGTTTCATATCCGGATGCTCTACCATTGAGCTAGAATGTCATAGTTTTCATATAACGAATACACCATGCGCCTGCTAATTATTTTAGCCTTGCGTCCACAAATTATGATGCTCCTGTTCAGAAATATTTTAGGACCTAGTATATGCAACGCGATGCTTTTTCGTTTTTTTCGTTAGGGCTAATTTATTCTGCCTCACGATATCGACAATAATTTATTTTGAACTTAAAGTTTGGCGATTCGTATACTGATTACATTTAGTGGAACTTCGATTCTCGAACGCTTTAGTTTTCGGCCAAGGATTTTGAGATTTGTTTGTATCGGATCTCGAACATAAATTCGGTTCTCGACCAAACTGGAATATGCGCATAGGAATGAGAACAGCTTTGAAAACAGCAAGAAACATTCGTTAACAAGCGGAGAAGCATTTTACACTTCATATATTCTTTACAAAAAGGGAGGAACCATCTGGGACAGCGTCTCTTCTACTGAAGGAATTTGCTAGAGAGATATCCCTCCAGTCGAGTTACCCTAAATTGTTTTGGAGGAAGATTCTCCTTTAAAGATGTGAAGTAAACGTGCCACTGCTGTTTATATTTTTATTTTTCTATGATTTTTGATGTAACTGATCTGTTGCATTTTTTGCTGTTTCATTATCAATTTCTGAAATTTTTAGTATTGTATCTGAACCTTTAATGTTTTTGATGTTTTAAGAGCCAAAAATGCAAAATGTTTACATTTTTTCCATCATTATAAATAGAAAACCTTTTATTAAAATTAAACACGGTCTATATCTACCCATTTTTATTAATAGTATGCAGTATACAGTACAGTTTATGGTGTAAAATGTTGAAAAAATACTTTGCCGAAGTTGTGTTTTTGTCTTGGAATGGATTAAACATAAATTAAATACGTAAATTTATTTTAATGGAAAACATTGGTTCGGATCTTGAACAACTCGGTTCTCTAACAACCCTCTGGAATGGATTATGTTTGAGAACCGAGGTTCTACTGTACGTTATTAAAAGATATGCTGTACGCAGCTGAAAGTTATGAAATTTCAAATTTATGGATGTTTGAAAACCTTTACAGTTGTTTTTATTTTCTCTCTTAATTCATTTCAACTACACAAAACACTTATTTCATGATATGTAGTTGGAAAGTTAGAATGACAAATGTTGTTATATGTTAAATACAAATCAATTTTCTACCTAAAAAGTTTTTATTACCCGAGCAACGCCGAGTAGCACAGCTAGTCTAGTAGTACAAACGCATGTTACTACATGAAATGTGTAAGTTTTAATATAAAAGCTTTTACATGTTATGTATCAGTACCCATCTGGACTGGTTCAAAGTTTTAATTTTTTTATAGTTATTTTAAAGTTTGATAACTTATTCAAAAAGTTGGAATGGTCACGAATATGGAATGATGAAAAAATTCACTATCCACAATGATGTCAGCTGGCTTTACATATTGACCTTTGTATTTCGAGAGATTATGCTTAAAGATCAGTTCATAAGTTTCTAATTTGGACTCCAAATGCTTGATGTAAAACATACGCTAGCAAAAGCCTCACCTTCTGTGACACAGCGAACAACAACGGGTCGCTCACTTCCTGCCACAAAACCAAAGCCAAGCTGGGGATCTCTGCTAAGTGAAATAATGCGAGTCTCTGCGTATTCATACTCCAACTGGTTTCTTGGGTCATTGTAAGTGGAAATGTTATCATTATGGCTGCAAAAGAATGTGTGTTGTTAAACTTTTTGTGAAAAATAGCCTTGTTCTTTAACTAAGACGTTATACAAAGGTTACACAATATAAGCTAGGGGAGGACAACCCTGACAAAAACAGAATATTTTATTGCTCTGCTCTGGTGTTTGATGAATGTAAGCACATTAAGCTATGAGTGTAGCATTCTGTGGTCAGTCTAAAAATCTTTGCTATGTAAAAACTTTTGAAGAACATTTTTAAACTGTCGAAAAAGTTCTATATGCGTCAATCATAAGTCATTTATCAACAGGTTTTTGAAGTAAGTCTTCAGCCTTTATTCCTTGTAGGACACAGCAACACCAACTGCTTTGCTGGGATAATATAATCTACTTTTTCTTGTGTTAGTAGTGTATATGTTATTAATGTTTTCAGTTCAACAATAGATAATGCTAATAAGTTATTAGGAAAACTGCAAAAAAGTGCGTTATTAAACCATTTTGAGAAGTCGCTTTGTTCTCCAACTACAAGGTGTTATACTATCATCATAGCATATAAGCAAAGTGAGAACAACTCCAACAAAAACAAAAAGTTTTGTCATTTGTCCCCCCTGATATTTGATGTAGAATAGAATTCAAACACACTGAGCTATTAGGTGAGCATTCTAGAGTCAGTCTACATATTTGTTTACCATGCAAAAACATATGATGAACGCGTTGTTATTATTATTATGAACATATTATTATGAAATTAATTACAATTAAATATACAATTAAATTATTTGGTTGTTCAACATATACTAATCGCAAACCATTTAAAAATGCACTATCATACTGAGACTCGAGTCATAGTGCTGAACACAGCAACTGTTACTTGAAGCTATGCAAGTGTAATATGAAAAACTTATTATTGCATTTAAATGCAATAGGCCTATATATCTCTATATTACCAGCTCAACAGCTGAGCTCAAGAATACGCTATTCCTCATTGTACAGACAACCACCAATGATACAGCAATTTACTGGTACAATAAAAAAGTATGATTCGCTAAGTTACATTAGTTTTCTTTATTTGCGCTGCACTCTATCTTTACCATAATAAGAGTTGTCTTTCCTTTTTTTTAAAGCCAAAGTTGGATGTTGAAAAAAGATTGCATCATGCGAGATTCGAACTCACAGCATTCAGCTTTGTGGACCAAAGCTAATGCCTGCGCCAATCAATGTATTTTGGAAGAATTATGAAAACAGTTATTGCGCCTGATGACCTCTCATGGTGAACTAGACCACCAGGCTACTAGTATATATAAAAGCTAATCTTAGTAGTTTGAACAGCCATCAGGTAAGGCTACAGGTTCATTTAGCATTTTAGCTGGTCAAAAAGTTACCAGCTCTGTCATCATATTTTGATAAGTTTCCAGAAAGTTGCTCCATTTTCTCATGAGAAAATATTAAATACAAAATGAATAAAATACTAAAATAAATACTAAATACAAATAATAGATACTAAACAATATTTTTAAATACTAAGAGAGTAAGTTGACAAGACAATAGCCTTCAATTACATATCTTGTAGATCCTTGCTTAACGATTAAAAACGGATTCGAATTTAGAAAATATAACAAATAGAGTCTCGTCGGTACAAGGCAGGATTAAACTAAACAAATTGTAATTCAATTAAACTGAAGGTTGATAAACTTAGAGCAAAGATAAACACAGAATAATTAGGTGCTCATTACACCATGTGCATGGTATGGCATCTATTACAACAGTAGAAATATTGCAATAATATGCATGGCGTGCGACAAAAGTACGTAAGTCAATATAGCTGGATGTTGACTACTGGCAAAAGCTGAGAAGATCTTGTCATAGACCTTCAGTATACCATCTCAAGTCAGACTTGTTACTCAAGCTAAAGTTTGTTTTTAAAATCAATCTTTACTTAACAGAAAAATTAGCTTTTTCAACTGGTACAAAAATAAACTTTTAAATATTGGAAATACATCTGTGTACGAGTTGCTGAAAGTCTTGTTTACTCCTGAATGCTCAGATAGATCACAACAACTTCAGATACATTAACAATCTAGTAATATAAATACATGTTAATCATTACATGAAGTGATTAGTTTCTTGTGTGTCTATGAGAGTTTTTGTATGAGTTTCTATAACTATCTACAGAAATATATGATGATAGGGCGTTTCATTTTCTGTTGCAAAAACATTCACAACAGAACTCAGTCTATTAGCCTTAAAGGTTGACTTGCAACAAAATTCACATTACAGTTATTTGGTATCATAAGATTCACCATGTCTTACTCTGTTGTATTGTAGGTGCAAAATATATGGGAATGTGATTACAAGCTTTTAAAAGCAAAAAAAAAACAAACATTTAATCGCAGCCACACGAGACCGCCGTAATTTCAAAACGGCTCAAATGGGACGTAGTCGTTACAAGATGGTTTCTGTTTACACTTTCATGCAACCTCAGTCGCCGAAATATTTTCACAAATATACTTCACGCATTCAATAAAACCATGTCTATTGTTTTTACTCGTCTGTTTTATCGTCATCGCTGTTACTTTTAGCACTGATATCTTATAACTTATCGTAAAAACCGTTTAACTTTTTAGCCTTAGCTCGAAGGAGTACATATCATTGTCTGATAATCATGACGAGCCTGTTGGTTACCTGTGATAATCAAAAGTGCTGCAAAAATTATTTGCGAAGTATTGGGTCACACGATCAGATTACGACTTTACAATTGAATAACGCCGAAACAAAACTGTAAAGTAGCGAGCATCTATATTTGATACGGGGTCTTTGGTAAAACCCGAAGCGTTTCTGATAAACTAGTGTTACGATAAGTTTTATATTGAGCTTTTTATTGGCCTTTCAATTCACGTGACAACATCACGTGACAAGACAATAACCAAACTGTAATGAATACGTCATCGAAATAAAGAGATTCCAATCTACGGCGGCTTTTCGTTTTTGAGCGTTAAAGAGCTTGTAATCACATTCCCACACATTTGGCACCTACTACACAACAGAGTAAGACAAGGTGAATCTTTTGATACCAAATAACTGTAATGTGAATTTTGTTGCAAGTCAACCTTTAAATCTAAATTTTTTATAAAGTTTTCAGTTATCAGCAAGTCTATTACTGCTGTTTGATATTTTTTATTTATAATATCTTATTTCTTACTTGGATGTAACAAATTGCTGACTTTGAAACATTTAAATATAAACATCTATTACAAACTAATACCCAAACCCTTGATAGTTAATTTCCAGTCAAACCTTTCCATAAAAAAGTTAACACATGACTTGTATGTTGAGGCGGTTGCATGTTGGAGCAAATGATCCTATAAGAATCCCTTATATCCCGTTTAATTCTTTCTAAAGTCAAAAAGTTAACAATACATTCTGCAAGAACTAACATTTTGTATGTAAACAGCCACATCACACAAAACCATTTAAAATAAAAGAATAAAGCAGTACTATACGAAAAAAAATCATTGAAGTAATAATTTGTAAATAGAGCCATTGATTGTGACTTTAGAGAAATGAGAACAGAATTCTTTTTGGGTAGAATCAGCGATAGAAATATGTAACTTAACTTGCAATAATATACATAAATAAATATAAATTTTATCTATCTTGAATAAAAAAATCTATATTTGGTTATTGTTCTAAATTATATTTTTGATTTAGGTTAAGCTTTTTTATTTGTAATTGGTTGAAAAATTGTGGATTTCATATTTAACAAGTTTTTGTATATAAACTTATATTTGTTCAGATCTTGTATGTCAAGACTTTGGCACATAAGGATGGTCACAAGCCAAAGTTTTCCTTTATACGTGCCTAAACATGTCTGACAGTCAACCAACACGGCGGTACTTGTTATCAGAACAAAAGACAACTGTTACCAAATATAACATCTTTTATATGCACAATACTTTTTTAAAACCTTCTAGCTAATTAAAGTCAGCATAAGGTAGATTCTAAATATTTGTTTTCAAATGCTGATTAAATTGTAAACCAAACAACGTATTCACTAAAGATGGTTGCATACTTACTTCATATAGTAGAGTCGTCCATCCTTGTCAATTGCTGATTCCCATCCAGGTGGCAGCCCTGCCTGATCAAAGCTGCCATTAGAGCTGTGAGTAATGCTGCCACGTAGTCCATCCAGACTTTCTTCATTCTCATGGCTACAAGTAGACAACATAGTCATAAAAAACTCACACACTCCTTGGTGCTTCCATATCGAAAAACCAGATTAACTGCATGTCAGTCTACAAACACAAAAGACTTTTATAATCTCTAGGTTCATCTAACTACCAATGTGACAGGCGATGTGACAGGTGATCTGAAAAGTGCCTTGGTACAGCTAAAATTGGTGCTAATTACATTAGCTTAGCTGCAGCATGTAGCAAAAAGAAAATTTGGGTTTAAACGAATTTTTTTGAACAACTTAGAAAAAAAAACTGCATAAAATGTGTGTTACAAGCACCATAATAGTATTTAATTGTAGATTTATATTGAATTTCACAACTGTCAAGAGCAAAGGATTATGCGTGGGTTTAACACTTTTTGTGGGCTTTTGCTGAGCCTTCATGGTAAAGTTGAATTTAGTAGCCTAGTAGTGTTTAACAGTGTCTACCGTTGGTGAGTTATCATACAGCAATAGTCTAGTGATACCCGAGTGCGCCAGTACCAGCGATCGGTGCTGGGCCAACATGTAGATCATGTTTCCATAGGGCAGTACAGTAGCGTAGTGGTCGGGCGTCAAACATTTCTGCATATGAGGCAACGAGAGAGCAAGACCTAGGCACGCGGGCGCGCGAGTATGACAGAGCCGGTCGCTAAAATCAATTCTATGCCACAAAGATGGTGCATTACATGGGTGTTTTGCTTCCAAGCAGCAATACTGAGATCCAGCAGAATGAGAGCAACACAGCTGTTTGTGATGGCATTGCAGCGCCATTTGGAGACGTGTCATTACGCTAAAACTGTATGGGAATTTAGTAATTGTCATCTCCAGTGTGATTCAACCTTCCCAGCCTCAAATCAAAAAGACTTTTTTATGTAACTCGAATACAGCCTTTAATGCCCCATTGCGCTATGACTACGCATTTCTGACTGCTGGGCTGCTGAGATTACAACTTTTGTTTGAATGTATCCGTCAGGAATTGTTATGAGCTGCAGTCATAAAACATGAAAATCTTCAATATATGATCTCACCGCTCACTTACAAATCGATTCATAAAACAATGTAGTATTAGCTCGTTTCAGATTCTATATTCATTAAATGTTGAATTTGTAAGTAAACTAACTGTAAGTATTTACTCAACAATCAACTTTCATGTAGGTCTGTACGTGACTGTTCAATATATCACCTTCTATATACATTGTAAAGTTTACATCAGTAAATATTAGCACATATTGTCTTGTTAAGAAAACCATCAGCTGAGCGGTGCTAATGTCAACACATAGTCTAGGAGCAATTAGTGAATCAACTGCGGTTAGCCGACAGATCTCAGCAGGTTCTCCTTTCTAGGGATGTAAGCACTATCGTAGTTTTGCCTGAAGAATATATTTTGCAGAGAATTTCAGTTAAAGGCAGCATTAATTAGCAGACTTGGCAAAAATTGCACACGCTCACAGTATAACTATAGTTAGTGCTAAATTCTAAATGTGCTGATATCTAATCTTTGTGTTGGTGTTTTTCTGTTTTGTTCGCAAGCATAATTTTCTTTAAAATAATTCTGAAAAAAACATCAAAATTTCAAGATTAAAGTTTAATTTAGACAAAATTTGATATTGTTGAAGGGCTTGTTTAACTGCTTTGACATCAAAACTTGCCTAAAAACAACAAAAATAAAACAGCTCACTGCAAACCTTTGAACTTATGAGTATAGTTTCAAGACACGGTACTCTTAAATCAAATCTTACCATAATCAGCCCTCTCTGTGACTAACACCTAACTAGAACCTAAACGCAGTCATATCAAATCAATTCTGACCATACAGAGACAGTGTTTGCTGTTTGGCAACATGTTGCCACGGAAACGAGTAGCGAAGCTGAGTTATTAGTATTACAAGATAGAAATGGGATCATTAGGATTACGATGGTTTCCTAGAGGTAAGACTCAACAATGCTGGTAGAAAGGACGTAATGTAGTCTTTGATGGGCGATGAAAGCTGAATCTATGCTTCTGCCAAGATGCTAATATCCGTGTTAATGTAGGAACCAGGCTCGTGCCAAGATTGTGATTCTGTAGATGGCTATATAATTGTTGCAAATATTTGGAGGACAATAGCTATCTGGCATCTATTCTTCTAGCGTTGAGTACTTTTAACTTTATCTCTGCTGTCTCGTGCATTTTCATATGCATGGTCATGGGCTAGGAGCATATAGTGCTGCGGTTAGACAGCTGGGGCTGAGACACTTTCAGTCTTAAAAGCTTTTAAATAAAACTTGCTTCGTTTATGATAGCCTATATTAAGTTTGGGGTATTTAAAAGCATTATATCACAGCCTGTTAGCAACCAATATTATTAACAGGTTGAAAGCTTTTAACAAGTTTAAAAATTTAATTTTTATCCAAGTGTGTCAAGCAGATTTTAAAAGAAACTCAATCACATTTTATGGTTCATGCGTATAAAATATACATTGGGAGGGTTAAAGGTATTTTTTCCAATTGCGGGCTATACATTGCGGGTGGCTCTATTGTTTGTACAGTCATGTATTTTTATATACATATACTTCAACAGTCTCTCTGTTGTTTGTACAGGTATTTTCAAATAATGAAGTCTACTTGCAGCCACTGTTTCTATCATATTATTAAAAGAATTTCTATCTTAGTATCGATGAGGTTCTTGTGTACTGGCATGAGTAGATTAGGAAGCTCAGAAAAGTTTGTCTAGGTCACAACCTTCCAGTCAGCTAAATAATTTTGGCATTGGCCAATAAATTAGTATACTAATAAAATTCTTCATCACAGTAGGTTTAAATATTGTCGGCCAATATCTTCAATATCTGTGAGCTAGCTAATCATGCAGCTTATACCTTATGATAAGTTGACTACATACAATAGTGTCAACATTCATAGTTTAGTGTTTTCCTGGAGGATAAAAATTATGACCTCTTTTAAGCTGAAAAGTCAAGGCTACTTAAGAGAATATTGGTTGGCTTATGCACAAAATGGTCATCACCCTGCGTATGTTTATTGGTCAATATTTAGACACAAAAGCCGATCTCAAATTTCAAACAAACCCATAATCTAATGCAGTTATGACAACGACAACAACAACAACAACAACAACAAAATCAAAAACAACAACAACAACAGCAAAAACAACAACAACAAAATGTTCTGAAGTTAGAAACACAATTAAAGAGCAGTTCTCACACTGAGAGTGATACTAAGGGTGAATAGTTGAGATGAGATTATATTATATTGAAATTGACCTGATGAACTGTAGAAAGTGTAACACAAACTCCCAAAATACTGGTTACTTAGTGTTGAGCAGAAAGTACAGTGTGTGCTGTAGAGGTTGATTTAACCAGTCAAGAAACAAGAAACGTATTTAGTCTCTCCGTTCACTCAGATGGTAGTCTAGTGAGGGCATATAATAATCGTACACATTTAAGATTATGATATATTGAATAAAATTAGATTTAAAATAAAATAATTTTTGTATATAGTAAGATTATTTTGGTTTTAGAACTCTCCGGGCAAACAGTGATTGTATAGCAAACTATCAAGTCATGCTTTCATTCTGTATTTGCCCTCGGGGCAGCTCAGAGAAGGAGAATAAAGTGGAGATACGTATATTTTTTTTAAGCATGGGTACCTGTTGACAAGGTGATAATGATCCACACTTAGTTCAAATGATAACTACAAGCACACAAATATGAAGCAAAAGACTCTGAAAAGGAAGTAGTGATACACACAGATAGGGATAATACAAACTATATCCCTAATATCGCAATCACCTCCAACATTCTTTTCATAGTTTTACTAATTAATGATTTACCAAATTTTTTTTAACAAAGCATCCTTTGTCAAAGTTCAAAAGAGCTACAGGCATGACACTGCTGGTAGATACAACAGAATGTCACTTCTCTATGAGACTAAATTCCAATCACTGCTGCAGTTAATTTTTTTATAGAAGTTATTTTTGTTGAAGTGAACCTAACAAGTCTTTTAAATCTTGCATCATCAGAGAGCTCAGACAAAAAGCTTCTGATTGGCTTAGGGCTTCAGAAGTAACCAGACAAAATATGTCAGTCCAGAAATCAAAAGCATATATACTCTGTATTTTCCAGGCGGTATGTGCTTTTGATAATGTAAATCATTTTTTATTATGTATGTAGTAACAATAAAATATCTACAAAATAATTATTGCATTCTAAACCATCAGCAAACTTAATTCAATCTTCATTGAATATGGTGTACCTAAAAATTTCTGCTATGCTTGGGTACAATGTAGTCAATGAAGATTGAATCAATTTTGCGGATGGTTTAAATTATAATACATATTGTTATTGCTATTGTTGTTTAATCAGTTCATCTTAGCGACTAGCAAAATGAAAAAAATCCCGAGTACATTGTTTAGTTTTTAACTATTGACACAAAGGATTAAATTTTCAGCTATGAAGTATGTTTTCTATAAACATACTTCATAGAAAACATACTTCGTAGCTACTTCACATTTAGTGGGAATCCAGCCTAAATGTCGGGTTTTTTCTTAAATAATAAATATCAATGGATCAAAAAATGAGTATTCAAGCTCCATATGGACTTTACATAAAATGTATAGACAAGCATACAATATACACATATGTACTTCAGATAGTAGTATTCACAAATGTATTCCATTCTGTACTCTTCATTTTAAACCTGATAGGGTTCAGTAAGTATCTCAAAACTGAATTTCATTGTCAAAACTTGTATCTTACCTAACCATTTCTACTAGTAGCCTTTTTAGCATATAACTGTATATGCTGCTACATGATCTGACGAAGGCTACGAAAGCCAAGTATAGCAAGAATATAGCTATATAAACAGCTCAAGACCATGAGCCAGCTCTTATTACTAGCAAATTTAAATGCCGCACCAACTCTCAGACCTTTAACCTCTGACCTTGCCACTAAGTATGAAAATCCTGCAAAATGAGAGCCATAGATAAATTTTAAGCAAATCATAGTGAGTAATTACAATTTATTTTAATTAGCATATCTTTTTGTTCATTGTAATGATTTATTGTAGGTACTTTGGCTATCGAACATTTGGTTGGTCAAGCGATTCAATAGACATCGACAGAATTCTCTTATTAACTAATAAGTAGTTTTACCTCTTTTCTTTCTAACTAAGAGCAACCAACTAGTAATGCGATCCTTTGGGAACGACTCATAGTCAATCAAGCCAAAGAGGTTTTTGCTCACTTGTTCTGCTCAGTTATTTAAAGCAATGGTCTCAACTCACCCGACCATAGAGCAACGTCGTAACAGGGTATCAGCATTTAGTATCCCTTTATTGTTCCCTTTCCTACCAACATCTGACACTCCAGATCAGTTTCCAAAAAACATAGTCTGAGATTCTTTACCTGCCTTCACACACTACTGATTTGGCCTAGTTATCATGTTGCACTGTACTCTCTTGTGAAGGAGGGATACCAGGTGACATTCCTGGTAAAGACTCCTTTTCCAACAGCCATTTTTAGGGCTGCCTTCTTACTCAGTGTTTACTAAAAAGTCTTCTATATATTAAAAAAGCCTATGGCTTTTGAAATGACAGAAATATATAGTTTTTGTTTTTACATAAATGCTCGATTCAGCCAAAACCTTTTTAGATAATGCACTCTTAATCATAAGTGTGAACCTTGTGGAACATAAAATGCTTGTATTAAATAAATAACTACTTTACCAAAGATATAGTTTAATTGTGGTCTAAAATATCAACTTGACTTGCTAGTGTTAGTTGTTTTCATATGCATGCCATGATCATTTCATGTCTCACAACTTTTATGAGGTGAAGCACAACTTGACAAGTATTCTACAACCAACAGAGAGAGTTAATGTGCAGGTGCTTTTATGGTTGAGAATCTGGGTCAAAATTAGCCAAAGTCTGATGGTTTCATGATAGCTTTATGCACGTGAGTTCATTTGAATTTTCAGTACAAGATGGTGAAGTACCGTGTCACGTGCTCAAGAGAAAGCCACGGTAAGGCTGAGTAGCGTGACAGCTGTTAATGTACGTTTAAGATTTGCGTTAAGAAGTGGAAGAAGAGACGTTGAAAGGCAATGAGAGGCGGTGCGCTGAGCAATCAGTGTAACAACGAGATCTAATTACAATTCCAAGGGAATTCCAATAATTGTGTATGTCTAGATCAATATGAGTTGAAGACAATGAAAGTATATGCTCTGTCTATTAACAAGGAAAACTACAACAGATCAATACATTGACAGTAAGTAGCGTAGGTAATCCAACTTTTTGTCACAGAGATGATGAGCTAATCATAAACCAATCTTGTTCATTTCACTGGCCATGCTCAACTTTTCTAGCTCTTTACTTTACTTTTCTGTCCTACCATACCAGCAGCAGGAAAGGACATTCTTCTTACAGAAATCTATACTAAAACTTGTTTACTGCTGATCACGAATTCCAGCTCACCGCACTTCCACCAATCACATCACAAAATTGTTGACCGTATTGCCTTATTCCACACTTGCGCTTTTCTGCATCTCTGTTACAGGTTTCAAGATACTGTGTAAACTATGCCCAGGATATCTGAATTTATTCTTCTACACATATGACAAACATCATTTTCTATTTTTTAATACTAAAATACTACATCCACCATCGAATGTTTCAGTTTACGAACTTTCTGTTGCTAAAACCTATAATTCACTATTCTAACCCTCCACAATACTATTAGATTATTATCTTTTTAAAAACTTTTGTTCAACTTATTCAATAGTTTTCTAATTTCTGTCTTCTCATTTTCGTTTTGGCATGCAATGAAAAACATCACATTCGTTGATGATTTGCTAATGCCAATAAAAAGCCATCTATAAGCACTAGCTTGCGGGTTTCAAGCCTATGTTTGGTATTATTGGACCCTTGGAAACCAACCCGTCTTATCTTTAATCTGGTCTGTCAACTTCAATGCACTTTCATGGTGGATAAAAGCATGATTTACCAAAGTTGATACATGAAGACACAAAAGTGAGCATAAATCAGTAATGAGATGTATCGGTTATGGTTACTGTCAACTACAAAGCATTCATGCAGTTTGCTCTATTGGTCTTCGCTGAAATAAAATTAGTTATTTCCTGTTCTCTTTTGAACCTAGAATGAGGCCTAAGGAATGAGAGAAGAAATGTCTTAGACAATAAGGAAAAGTGCAACTAAGTGTAGGCGCAAGGCTTTCTCCCTAAAGATATAAAATTACGAAGACCAAGACGGAAGCCTCATTAGATACAGAAATGACCTCACTCAACTTCCTCTACACGCATTCATACTGGTAGTCACTATGTTTTTTTCATTGCGCAATTGATGATACAGATCTGGAATTGTGCACACGTTGAATTGCTGTCTGACAAGCGTTTTGATCGACACTCACTTGTTGCGGATTAACACGGGCACTTTGTTAAAAAGTAAGGAATTTTACATCAGAAGTCACAGCGGCATACTATGGTCTCGCTTAGCAGCACGCTTTGACAATAAGATTGACTGAATTGTGGAAATGTTTAAAACAGAAAAGCTTGGGTAGAATTTTCTTCTGTATCATTCAAAAGTGCCGTTTTCATCTTTCGCAAAACATGACACATGCGACAAACAAAACTAGCTTGATGTGCAGTTTTACGACTTTTTCGGTTTCTATCTGGCAGATGAAACAAACTTGCAAATTAACCATGGTATAAAAACAGTGTATAGCATCGAGCTAGTATAGCATATAGCTATAGGCCTAGTTATTAGGTTGCACTGTTACTCTCTTGTGAAGGAGGATACCTTACTAGCTGATGAAGCACTTTTGAGGAATGCTGAGAGATGCCAAAACATAAGCGATTTGATAAACTGGTGACAAAACTTTTGCAATAAACCAACTGAGATAACTATTTGAAAAGTTCCATAATTTATTCATTGTTAACGAATCCCAAGTGATCAAAAAAATTATATGCATGGTGCTGAATAATTGAGAACTAGTAAAACACTCTGTTACTATAAAGAAAGTATTGAGCGAGTACGCCAATCCAATCATTTCATCCTGTACTCTCAACAAGAATATGGTTTTATTATTTATAGTTCGTCATACATGTAGTTTACGTAAATGCAGGTCTAAACATTGCTGTGCCAACAATGCTGGGTATATGAACTGCCTTGTAAAGTTCTTTTAAGCATTTATAGATAGATACATTCATGTAGATATGAACGTGATTTATACTCTTTAATGTTGTTTGTTTTAAACAAAATAAATCATGAAACAAGAAAAAACATAGTAAATTATGCGTATTTAAAAAAAAAGCTCCTTTTACATAACTCTGTTCTATAATGTAAATTGGCGAGATGTGTGGTGCCTGGTATATGGTCTAGTGGTTGTTTGCAAATGCAGAAATGTAATCGAGAAAATATTCCGTATAGAATAGATTATTCTGTAACCAGATTTCAAATATTGTAAAAAAATTAATTTTAAAAAAGTTGGAGAAAATTGAATTGCCCTGAGTATCCAATAATTTTCACTAGCTCTGCCATCAAGACCTTTCATTTTTGAGGTCAAGTTTCCCATTAAGAATTTTGTGGAAGATTATATATAGCACTCTGAACCATCTGCCGCTATGTCCTTAGGTCAAACAGGAAGTTACAAGCAAAATCGACTGCATTCATGATAATTGCATCAGCCTATGTTGGGTCACAACTATCTGTAGTAAGTACACACCGCTCTGTCATTGAATGTTCTGGTTGTGGGTTTCTTTAATATGGTTGTCGGCTTGCTAATATTACATTTAAATTATGAATCCGATATAAATGAATTTTATTGATCAATTACAAAAGTAAACTGATCACCCCTTACAAACCGTGGCTAACAAATGCATTTCGCATATCAGTTGACTATTTTAGGCTCTCCAGAAGATTTGATTCTAACAATTTTTTTCCAAGTCCCCTTTCTGTGAAAAAACTGACTTGAAGCACGTCATTATTAGCTTCAAGACTTCACCTTGAAACAAGTGTGGGATATGTATAAACCCTATTTGCAAATGTCACCACAGCCACTCATTACAACTGAAAAGTGTGCTACATGGTGGTTATAAGGTTTATTTAAACTTCAAGAAACTCCTTAAAGATGAGCTTACAAAAATTATTTGTAGTGGTTTCTAAGAAGTATCAATATTTTTCTATCCTTTGCAATTGTTTTTGATGTTTGAGGTGATCTGATTGTTTTTATTGCGAAAGTTGATATTGACTAAGTTTAAGCATTAAGGGTCTTTATTCCGTCGAAATCTTTCCAATTATAGACGTCATAATCGCACTTTTGCTTTATCAATGTGTTTTAATTGCGACCATGTTTTATCGATTTTAATCATAAAAATCCTGGCAATCCGACTATCTCAAACATCAAAAGTGACCACAAATGATAGGGAGATACCGATACTTTCTAATAAAATCAACTAAAATCTTGGGTAAGTTCATTTTAAGCTATGAGGCACATCATCAGAACTATATATAGAAAGTCAGTAAAGACAATGATTAAAAAATCAATTGCAGCTGCAGCAACTTTTCACTGAAGTGTCAGAATTTTAGTCCGGTTATTCAGTTCATGGTTTAGAATACTTAGTTGCTCCCTTGATACAAAACTCTCGACAGCGAAATCTTTTTATACTAATGATTGAATGAGAGTAATCCAACACACTGTGTCTAGACGTTTTGAGTTAAATTTGCCTACTTTAAGACTTTGTTTGATTTTTAATGCTAGCTTAGTAACAGACATAGCAGTTATTAGTTTCATTGCCTAAATAGAGTTAGCTCAATTGATGTTTTCCTTATACTAATAAACAAAATATCTTAATAAACACAGTATTCTAACAAACAAAATATCCTAATAAATAAAATATCCTAATCAACAAAATATCCTAATAAACAGAATATCCTAATAAACCAAATATCTCAATCTTGTAAATAGCTCTTAATGAACACTATATCTTAATATATAACATATCCTGATAATAACACAGCCTTTGAAAAGCAACTCATAATAAACATCCTATTCTAATAAACAATTCGCTTGTAAGGATTGCTAGTTACCGTAATAAACAGCACATCCTAATAAACAATGGATTATAATTGATTGATAGTTAGCCTACTACTGATCCAAGGCTTTCTATGTCTATGTACAGTGCATCATCGACGTTGCTGTTTTACGCTTTTTTTTCGCCTGACGATGTAGATACGTTGTTTTATCGTCCTCTCTATACAGCATTTTTTTGCCATATGACAGCAACAAAAATATTTCTCGAAATTCAAATTTAGTTTTCGGTGTGCTGCACAAGTCGGAATAACGAAGATGCAAATATGCTATTCGCTAAAATTCCTTCCACAACGCCTAAATGAGATACAATGCTAGTGCTCTCTCTCAGTTGAGTATTCTTGGTAGCTTGTAAATGCTTGATATTGTGTGAGTAAAACAAAAATTAGTAAAAGGTAAGCTAGTGTGAAAATTTATTATGCATTTTAGCATCTAACATAATATTTTTTATAAACTTTAATTCATTATACGCATATAGCTTTATAAGTACAAATATAGCTTTATGTCGTTAGCCATGGGTCCTAATATTGATAACGAAGTTAAAGAAAGAAGCAAGAATCATAACCACTAAAAACATTAAAGTTACCGTTGGTAACTATAGTTACGAAGGCTAATATACATTTAGTTACTAATTTTGATATGTACAGCATGTATATAAATTGGGATATTTTCATCAGGCTGTATTTGCATTAGATAAGTACTATGGGTTTCTATACCCCTCAATACGACATTTTCGCCTTACGATGCCAAAACCAGAACACATTAATGGCGTCTGGCGGGCGTCCACTGCACAAATATTTCATCTGAAGCTACCGGAGTGTGTAGAAAGCAGTTGAAAATTAATGTCATTGCAGCTCTTCCCTGTCTCATGGTAGCAAGGGCCCCTAATTTCAATCCATCATTTGTTAAAACTAGAGCAAATGCTAGTAATATGTCAGCCAATCAAAAGCGAGCTTTAGCTGCACGAGGCTGAACCAAACTGCGTTGGACAGAAGGCACTGCTCGGGAGATTTTGGCTGTTCCAGACACTTCTCTAAACGGAGCCTTAATACAGGTCTAATATGATTGTCATTTGAACACATGTTAATAGACATCTTTGCCTAATCAATGGTGGAATCTTATACAAACCTGAATAATCGAAGAACTCGCCTGCAATTTGTACTAGGCTCATCTTTTCTAATAGTTCATTGAATACTTGGTTTACTAGTTAGAGCGATTCAACCAACAGTCAGTTGCATATTTGAACACTTCTTACCATACAATTATAGTAGTCTACTAAACAATATACGAGTATGTTTATTGGTTGATAGTCAGGGACAAGAGCCTATCTCAAAATTCAAACAAACATAATCTAATTCATTTATTACAACAACAAAACGCTCTGAAGCTTGGATACACAATCAAAGAACAGTTCTCACACATTGTCGTTTACATTCTGATTGCAATAGGATGAATAGCTGAGACGAGGTTCTATTATATTGAAATTGACTCGAGGAACTAGAGAAAATGTAACACGAGCTATCAAAATACTGGTTACTCACTGCGAGCGGAAAGTACAGTGTGCTGTATAAGTTGTGTAACCAGTAAAAAACAGGGAATATATGATTATGTAGTATCTCCTTTAGCCTACTTGAAACAATACACCTTAATGTGCAGAGAGAACTTCACCATCTTTGGCCATACCAGAGTAAATGTTTTATTTGCCGTTACGGTCATTTGTTAGAAAGCTGAGAGCAATTTGTGGTTTTCCAAGATCTACACTTTGAATAACTCGACCTAGCATGGTTTACTCCCTTGTTGAATTAGCGGCAGCCTTAACTTTAGAGTAGCCAGTTGTGGCAGCATTTGGAGTAGGAGACTGGGCTTATATAAACTGTTTATAATTATATTATGATTATAATAAATAGTTGTTTGATATCTGGTATTTGCATTATTCTTGTTATACAGTTATACAGAAGGCAGATTCATCTTCATCAAATGGCTACAGGAAGCAACTCCGGCTTAGCATTAACACAAAAGATGTAAACAGCCTGAGATGTATTGATACTGATATGAATTCAAATGCTGCAAGTTAGTCTACTATTCTAAGCTTCTGTTAGGGGCATTTGCATGCCATAACAAAGGATTACCTGGCTTTACAGACTATGGAATTAAGGATTGACTATATAAACAGTTGAAGTTAGCCTAAAGTTAGGTTAAAGTATTCTGCCAGAGTGAGTCCCTCATGCCGCAATATTTTCTATTTGCTTGGATGAGACATTTCATGAGTCTGCTTGGGAAAGTACTGAGCTGGTTTCCAGACACCTGCCTCAGGTTTTCTTACAGGGTTGTCTCCATTAGCAAAGGACTCATTTAAATATGAACTTACACAGATCGATCGAAGTGATGCAAATGAAAATGATGTCAATATAAAGCTAAGGCATCAAGCTTCAATTTAATACAACATTTGCCTTTGTAGACCTAACCAGCCTAGAGTTATAATAGTGTAAATAAGATCCTTTCTTAGAATGCTCAAATTCAAGTGAAACTGCGATTACAGCATCTATAGTTACACATCGGCAAAAAGACTGACAGAATAGAGGCGCATAAATCAAATGATATAGTTGATATCAACAATGAGAGACAGACTGCCACGTAACTAGTGACAGCGTTTTTCTTCTGAGCGTTTTAAGAGTGATCGAGTTTTATCGATTTTAATCCTGAAACATTCTGGCAGCCAAATCACCTCAAACATCAAAAGAAATCTCAATCCATCGTTTTTTTACGTCATCAAGTCGTTTGCGCATGCGCTCGTTCACGAAAAAGCCGCCATTTTTGTAGAAAACGATCGTTTTTCTTTGATTTATTAGTACTTTTAATTGTTTTTTGATACTATAATAAAAAACTGCAAACAAAAACGTCGTTTTCAAATTATCATTGCAAAAGCTTCGTGTTTCTAACGAAAAAATTGTCTATAAAGATGGCCGACAACGATAAAATGATGTCATGAAAAAACGAAGGATTGATAGAAAGATATCGTTAAGTTCTGATAAAATCTATTAAGCTTATCTTTAAGGCTCTTCCAGACATCTGATACTCTTCCAGACATCTGATACTCTTCCAGACATCCTGTGGTGTCATTTGAACCACCAAGCTTCCACTTTGTAGACCAAAATACTAAGTACTACATAACTGCTGCCCCTTACACTCCACTTTAAAAAAAGTTAAGTTACAGTAATTTACACTTTCAATTCATCCTTTTAAGCTATCTACGCTAAGGGTCAAGGTTCAAGTGTTACCTGTTATGCCAACTTAAAGAGCGACGAATCTTCCGCACTTTTTCCTTAATCCGAATAGACATCTTGAACAGTCTGTTGTAGGAGTCAGATGCGACGATCTTAGGAACACAAGGTTCCGCGAAAAAAGTTGCACTCTCCCATTAGATTCATAAGTTTGAGAAAGCGACCCTCCTAACTCGTAGACCGATGAAACCCTTTAAGCTGTCAATCGACTCTTGGCATTTGAGTATTTAGTCAGCTACGTAACACGGCTGTGCAAACAAAGCCTTTAAGCCTTCATTTCTCTGATGATCCTCAACACCCCTCGACCTCGTCTAATCCAAATAGACCTGAGGACAAAGTAGCTGCCACCCTAGAGAGTCGACTAGTTACGAATCACTGCAGAGGAGGCCAGTCAATTACTGAGCGTTATTCAGCTAGCGTGCGGCCTGTACACAACATCTGCTGAGATGAATTGAAAATGAATAGACAGCTTATTAGCTGAGCAATTTCACTTGAACAAACATTCCTCTCTTTCGCTGCCAAAAACTCCTCCATTCATACCAGTCAATGTTCAGTAAGGTAAGAAGACAATGGAGAGCAAATACAAAGGGCTTGAGTGCAACTGAGATGTGGTAGATGTACTGTAGCATACCAAATATGCGCTGCTCTGACAAAGGCGTGTAAATTGTTTGTTGTGCTGCGATATTGAAGCTGAAAAAGTTAATATCAATAACAAAAAATACTTTCTAAACACGAATCTCAAAATAACCTTTGGCAAGGATTCAATTCGTATTACCAGTATTACCTACTAGCATTGCGAAAGGCGAGCGGAAATCCGCATAATGCAACACGCTTTGTAGCCATACTTTTGGAGGCTATATCATTGACAGGCATTGAGTATGATCTCGTTTAGTAGCTGAGAGCGTTTTAAAGCCTAGATTTAAGCACATCGAAATCATCTGGAGCCAAAGCAACAAAAACTAAATGATTAGTTCTGTGCCACAGTAACTTTTGGAGGTCATTAAACTGCTGTTTACAAGATTGGAATTAGAAGAGCATATGTTCATACACAATTCCAACAAAGCATGCCCAGTCAAAACAAATATATTTTCAATGCTACCAAGACCAATGGTACACAGGTAGCATTTAAATGAATGAATCTACAAACCAACTTCTTTTCTCAATTGACTCTGTAACAATTATGAGAAACATTTAGTTTAGCCAAATAAAACAATTGCAAAAAAATGAACTATCCAACATGGTAAATTTAAACAGCACAAGATTTATCATTTTTCCGGTGTATTTAAAAGAACGAGCTGAAACCTGGTTACTTTGTCACCAAACTTGCCAAAAATGGCTGATAGACTTATAAAGAATGAGAGTGCCAAACTACCTGCCAAACTACCTGCACCTAGAAATATTACTATTTAAATTGTTGAAATAGTAAACAAACAGAATCATAAGGAAACTTAAACAAATTTACGCTTTAGACCATTAGAGTTGTGTTAAATAGTGCCTGGCCATCAAAGACATCCTAAACCCCTTCATGGCGGAGAGAGATGATGTTGAACCGCAATGGGACTCTTTTTATCCCTGGAATTCATGAACTCTTTGTTTAAAGAGACACTAAATTGCACTTTGTTAACAGTTTTACCAGTTTAAAATTTTCCGTTCTATTGCATCACCAATAATAGTCAAAAACGCTTTCCTTAAAAATCTTGTTTATTATGAAACCTTTACTCGGACTTTATGCAGGAAAAACATTATTATGCATAAACGATGATGCCAATTGATTTTGATAAGTCTCAACGGTACACAGGGCGGGATACATCTTGCTGCATGAGTTGTAACCTGGGGAGGAGAAAACATATTGGATGCCAGAATGATAGACAACCGATTGGCCATTGCATTAATGACAAGTTATTAACCAATCAGTGAGTTACTTCAAAGCGTTTAAACAGACACTCTATTCAAATAGTCAGCCCTACGCAATGCTAGTTGGTACATTTCAAAAAATTTGTTAGCTGTTTGTGGTGCGTTGAAAGAGTACTAGCCAAAAATAGGAATTATACAGTACGGCATTCAGGCATTGAAATCCCCAGCTAATAATTGATCAATTAATCAATAAGCAGAATATCACCTGCCACCATGATAAATGGCTACTGCGCAATAGAGTGATTGCAGTCATGTGACCTATTCTACAAGCCTATTCCATTTGTATTGCATCTCACGGAATCTTTGCGTACCAAAACTGAAATGGCAACCTTTTAGCGGACTTATTTCATCCGCTTAGGCAGTCTATGGTAGGTTGTCAAGGTAAAACCTTGTTACCTGCTTTGGAAGCATTTATGCGCCTAAAATTAGCTTAGTTAACTATAGTTATAAAAGCGAAATATTAGGCAGTGATAAATTACACTAAGAGAAGACAACTTGTAGTGCAGCCAAATTTTATAAATTTATAAAGAATATCTCTAGTTTGAATAATTCGCTTCAGAGATTTTCTTACTGAATAAGTTTAGATATATATTATTACACATAATATATACAATTATATAATTAAGATATTATATATATAATTATGTGTAATATATATAATTGTTGTTACATATAATATACATATATTATGTATATTATATGTAACAACAATTATATACATTACACATAATTATATATATAATATCATAATTATATAATTGTATATATTATGTGTAATAATATATATCTAAACTTATTTAGTAAGTATATGTATGAAACTTATTTATACATATACATATATGTATGTAACAACAATTAATAATATAATATTATTATATTATTATGAAAAAAGCAATTAAAATTATTTAATGTGGTTAAGCATTTGATAGCGTAAATTAGCTTTCCTAAAATTTTAAAATGTATGATAAATCTTCATCGCTGGTTTGTAAAATGTCATTTTAGGTGGCTAATAGTTAAGTTCCACCAACTTGTTGTGCAAGCGCTATTTGCAGTCTTTCTCATTCTACCCTTATTCCTATAAATACTTAGGCCAAACAACAGTAATTGGCGTGAATGTTCATTTGCTGGCCGAAGAGCTTGTTACCTATCTACTAGCCTCTTTCATATTGATTAAATAAGGGTGAAAACTTGCAGAACGTTAATTATATATCTAGCTTGACGCGCAAGTTATAAGTTTTGATCTATTTAAAAAGTGTTTATGTAGGTAAAACTTGGAGTTTTAATAGAGTATTTAATATTTATTTACTTGCTACTATAAAGTTGATGTCTATTCTATTGCTGCTTATACTCACTCAGAAGAGCTGTTACTCCACAAAAGGACTAATAATTATTTTATCTGTTTAATTAGTTAATTTATTACTGTTCTATCTTAACCCGATTTATTTAATAGTATTGTAAGACTATGCTACTTTCATATACCATCAAATCCTGAAAACTGACATATTCCCTTTGTAAACACTTTTGGTTGGCCATTGTGGAACATTTAACCTCAAAGTGAAGCGTGTAGAACATAAATAGTTGGAGACCATTTTATTAGTATATGTACCATTTATTATGGTAAAGTTACGACAGGGTAAAGCAACTCTAAAAATGCTACAAACACACCGGGAAGCTAATTCAGAAATAAACTGAACTCCGTCATTACGGTATATGTGGTTTTATTTGACTATCCAGCACTCAAAGCCTCTGGACACTACGACAGCCACGCACTGGTTTATTACGATATGTAGTAGTTGAAAATTTCACTCCTTAACAGGCATTCAATTCATGCCTCAGAAAGTAAAGCTACTTTGTTTCTGCAGGCGTGGAGCTAGAGTCGTAGAAGTTTTACTATAATAAAAGCTATATCTGCCCAAGGCCATAGTTGGAGGCTGGAAAAAAGATTGCTTTGTACGCGATTTAAACTCGTGATATTAGGCTTGGCAACCCTGCACTTGAATACACGGCATAATCATTTACCTTCCATTGTTTGAGATATAATGGGCACATAGTTACTTCCTGTGCTTGACTATCCTGTGCAAGCCTGATGATCTCCTACAGCACACCAGGCCGCCAGGCTACTCACTAGTAATAATAATATTACACGGGCAGAATGGATATTGTCCATGGCTCACAACATAAGCAATTGTTTTCTGACCTTAGAAAAAAGCAACAGGCACATTTGATTAAAGTGTGAATCATAGGCTCACTGTTAGCTACTCAATAGATCTAATAGATGTTTTAGTTTGCAAGCTATTGCCAGCCATAATGAACCTGATGCTTGCAATGTTCAACTCCTTCAATACTCTTTCTCTCCGAGTACCATGTCCTTCGAGGACATAGGCGATCATGGTTCTTCCCAACTTCCTATAACCATGACTGTTCTTGGTTATAAGAAGTGATTATGGCAGGTTTCAACAGTAGGCTGCCATTGCATTTTGTGGAGCGTTTTTTGTTATTGAGTTACCATCTCTAGATAGCCATTGGTTTGTAGAGGAACTATTCCGCCCTTTATCAGTTTTTATTTGTAGTCCTGCAGGGTTGCTAGCCACTCACCTTATCTACCCTGGAGTGAAGATGGAAGCCCGTTTGATCACTGCCGAATCGACTTGGCACGAACGCGGATGTGGTCGCAAACCCTACGTAACACCACCAATGGTCCATATGTTACTTGAACCACTGACCTATTGATCATAAGCCAGTACCCTAACCACTACTGTATCATGGTCGGTGGAACGACTGCTCCTTCAACAACTGCTCCTTCACACTTTCGGATGAGAAAATGTGAAGGAGCAGTGTGATTTTTACTGAAATGAGTAGCTCATTTCAGTATATCTGAAATGAGCTACTCATTTCAAATATACTATAAACTTATAATTAAACTTTTAAACTTAATTAAAAGTTTATAAACAAATAAACTTTTAAATAAATTGTTAACAGCTCTAGTTTATTTTCACCTCGTACAGCTTTGCCCCTATATGGCTGACGTAAGTGCGCATTGATTTAAACAAATATGTAGAAAAATAATCAGAGGCTAACCCTTAGCATCTGATTGATAAACTCTTCTGGTGTGCATGTTTGTTCATATACATCAAAGTATCAGACCAAGTTAAACAAAGGACAAGTATATGTAAAACTTATTACACTGATAGAATTATTACTTACTTCAAACATGTTGCTGTGAAAGTTATGAGAAAAAACTGAAATATCTTTGAGTTTGATAGACAACCAGCCTTAACAATGGAGTTATCTTCTGCTCCTAAAGAACTTTTTAATCGTTCAGCTAAAGCTTTTATGGTCGTCAGATGTGGTTGTAAACAATTCTATGGGCAAATCTGAATACAGTGGTTCACATTTAAAATTTAGTGGCTTCGAATCACGATGTATTTTTGGTGATTTCTGACCCAAACGTGAAAAAACTTATTCTCTATATTTATGTAATCTTATCATTATTAGTATTATTTCAAACAGAAATTTGCGCTGATAAATTTGTATTCAGTGCTCATAAGGTTCAAGCAAACTGTTTTTAATTATTATTCTCAAAATAGTGGATGTTAAACAAATTGACTATTTTTTCAAATAATTTGACCCAAGATGAGAAGCAGAAAAAATAACGTACGACTCCTATGACATAAATCCTAAATAACTTAAAAAAAATTATGCAGTTTTTGCTTTATAATACGTAAAAAATTCCATATAACGCAAAATGTCAAGTAGGGGCAACTTGTCAAATTTGATTTGTAACATATCTCGCCGCATTTTCGAGAAAAAACGGCGTACATATAGCGTTATAACTATTAGATGTACAAGTTCCGTGACATTTTAATCTGTTGTGAAAGATTGTCAGATGTGTTGATAAAACAGAAAATAGGTAGCTGTGCAATTGTTAATAAATACTTCAAGGCGGGTCGATTGGTGCAGGTGTTACAGCGTTGGTCTACCGATCTGAATGTCACGAGCTAGGAGAATTGCCAAAAGTTATGTTTTATCCTAACGTTTACCTCTGGATACAAATAGACAACGAACAGGTAGGTACCGCCCTTTATATAGTAGAACTATTTTTCTGCTTTATTGAAGACATTTTTATTTATACTAGTGTTTCTTATTTATACTATATTTATACTAGTGTTTCTTATTTATACTATATTTATCCTAGTGTTTCTCCAAAACACTAATAAACTCTACTCACTCAAAGGTTAATAATCATCTAGCTTATATCTTACGAATATTTTATTTCTACGAGCTATAATAGTTTATTATTACTATAAACTATTTAATGTAATGACAACTCTCAAAAGTGTGGTTCAATTCTCTTTGATAAATGTGCCTGGAAGGATTGCACGATACTGGTAGTTGTTGTACTAAAGGCTGAGGCTCACTGAAGGAAATAAGATGTTGAGAAATGCTAGTCCTATCATCATCCTTGAGACCAACATACTGCACTCATTAAACGCAAGCATAATCTTTCGTCCATGACATTTAAGAAATCCATCTTAATAGTATGCTTATAGAATAAGCTGCATTGCATACTTCTTGGGTATTTGATTTCCCCACAACCAAACATGACCGAGGCGAATGTTTGGGAGCTTTATGATAAATGCATATGCGCACAAAACTCCCGAAAAATTATCCATCAATGGTCATTACCAAACCCTTGTACAATAATCCCATCAAAACATTTAACCATTTTTGTGTAGAGTCGTTTAAGTACAATAATAATACAAAACACATATAAACATATTTAAATATGTTACCAAGTCTTTGAAAAGTTTCTGCAATATCCTAAAGCTAACCCATCTGATCGGATTACACATAAATAGACAGATTAATTTGGCCAAAAATTGCGATAAAAAACTAGACAAACTTTTTTAATCAAAATTAAGATCGGCCAATGAAACCCCGATAAGGCCGTGCGACAAAAAGTAGAACCATTAAGTCGTGCGCATTTCACGAGTCTATGGCATTGTACATTTGCTGAAGGTTTCTGTAATTAACGTAGAAGTACTGAAAAATAATCGTTTCTTTTTTGCCGATTTCAAACTGACATGTTGAACATTTATGAGTACTTTGGTATTTCAACTGATGTCCAAAGCAGTGAAAGTAAAGGAAATGACGATGATATTTTTTCTAACGATTCTTATGAGATTATTACAATATTTAATTATGAGAATAATTATTCGATTTTATAAGATTTAATTATAAGAATAAGCATTCGAATTTACAAGATCGAAGTATATAGTGACCAATGTTGGGCAATATGTTACCGTTATTATTTTTCTAAAGATTTTGTTGGATGATACTGCGGCTGTGCCCAATATCGCGGAACTGCTAAGCCGTTTTTAACATCTGAAAAATTAAGTAATAGGCCTACATTTTCTAATAGATATATATCACATCTATTTCTATGACGACCAGCAAAAATCTGTTTAGTTTTTTAAATTCAGCATAATTTTTTAGATATGAATACAGAAATCTAGATAAATATCACAACTTCTTGATATTGGTTGCTATGACCAATGATATACAGCCCCCAACCTGTGTATATTACACAACAGCTTGCCATTTTACTTCTAATATTGCATTTCTTCTATTGCATGGGAGAGATAAAAACATATAATATTTTCCTTTCATTATTGCTGTTTGTTGTATATAATAACACCCACACCCAGTACATTACAGCTACCATTGCCGCTACCATTCCAGTTCTCCTATTGCACTGCCATTTGACTGCTAATATTGCATTTCTCAACCGACAGTACCCTTTCTTTTTCCATTATCACTTTGGTCGTGGGCTGTATGACAGGGGAATTTCTAGTAATAGTTTAAGTTATAAAACAATTTTTATTCCAAGTGTGAACATATTATTTTTGGTGGCCAAATTTTGTTTGCAAGCAGAACTACATTCTTTTGATTTGGGTTTTGTTATACAACCTGCACGCCAATGATCAGCTAGTCAGCCACGGCAATGCTGCAGGCTGAAATATTAAATGCAAAATACACCCAACCCAAATACACAAACAGTTGTAACTAGTACCTTTTGTACCATCAATGCCTGCCAATCCACCCATAAATTCTTTCTATTATTCTCGAGTGTACTTCAGCGTTTACAAGTTTTGTTTTAACCTTTTCAATAATGGTTGCTTTCTACAGGATGCAGTGAAGTGAAAGTAGATTATAACACGAGTTGTTTAGAGTGGGAGGCTCATTCTATTCACGTGTAAAGTGGGCCTGTAGCTAAACGACATTAGGTTGTAGCTTTCATGAAATCTAGTTCACAGGGTATTACCGTATGTCAAGGGTTATCCTCTCGGTGATCATTCGTCGACTATGCGCACCGTAAACGGCGACATTGTAGAGGTAGTGCATATATGTCAGGAAATCTTGCAGCTGTCAAACTTTCCCGATATTTTTCTGAGCATCCACGACATTCTGTGCAGTGTGCACCACTCCGGCCTTGGTGATTGGCTGTCGCAGATTGCTTAACCTATATTTCCCTTCATGATAGTTGCTGTAGGACTAGTATTTTATCGTTAGAGAGGCCACATTGTGTAACAAGAACACTGTATTGCGTACTATTCGCCGATGTTAATATGGATGGGTTTGTGATAGTGTGAACAATGTTACCACAGACGATCGCCGATATGCTGTAGGATTAGCGATGACATACTATTTTAGAACTAGCGATGACATACGATGATACAGTGAGTACCAGCCTTAAAGGAGACTTTCGAGGCCATTAGGACAAGTTATTTCATAGTCGACTAGCCTAGGAACTACAATGAATTAGTCTAGTAGTTCTCTGTTTGTACAATCTAGTCTTAGATCTACTACATATTTTGCGACTGATTTATAGTCATATTGTAATAGCCAGAGCTGCTGTAATCATAAGTCTATCTGTCCCGGATATCTGCATGACTATAGTCTCTGAAACTGAATACTAAAAATTAGCTATTGAAGAATTCCAAGTGAGCAGCCAAGTAGCCATTCAAATGAGAGAAATATGCTTAATTAAATTATTGTAATATCATGCCCCTCAAGCTCTGTACAGCGTTTGTAGAAACTTTCACCTTTTAAAACATAGTATAAATACACAATGGATGAAAAGTCTGAATAGAGGCTTCACGCATAGAAAGTTATCCTAATATAAAACAATGGCAATTGTATGCATCAGCCGTAGTATTGTCATGACATGATGAGGCTATCAAGGTTACATATCTAAGAACAATTATAGTATGATGAACTTTTTGTGCTCTAACAATTCCAAATCCAATTGCTAATCTGTAATCTGCATCATTCAGCATTTAGCTGGCTATTGTTAAGACCAGAGCTACAAACAGCCGTCACAGCCATACACAGGATTAAAACTCAACTGCATCAAAGAGCACGTGAAAACTGATCGTACATTCTAAATTGGTACAACGGCGTGATATGTTGGAGTAAATATGGTCTATTGTAAATATTTTGTGCAATCTTGTACTCTTTTAATAAATTTTGTGAAGTAAAACCGCTATATACTAGCCCAGTGAGGCACGCAACTTCTAAATGAGTCTCACCTCAGACTGTCAGGATGTTTTGTAGGCGCCGAGTGACTGTACAGACTACTTTATATTGCTGAATAAGTTACAGACAATTTGCTTCTCATATTACAGTTATGGCTTCCATATATAACATATAATTACATAATTACATATAATTATTACTAATATTTTAGAATCATTTTTCATCAAACTATTTAATTTTAAAAAAAACAGAAGTTTTTGTGTGTCAGCTGTAGTGACCTGAGAACAACCAATTTTTAATTTTTTGTTACTTATATGAAAAAGCATAAACAGCAGCAAAAAGGTTTAATTGGTAAAATTTTATCAAACAAGCTAGCAGGGAGAGGCAAATCCAATTAACTGAAATATTCGAAAAATGATTGTATAAAGTTAATAAGAATAACATCGCTTAAATCTTACTTTGTGTATATTTGAATTTGTGTCACTACTTTTCATCAGTTTTACCGAAAGCATAAACAAGCTCTACCAACACCAACTTTAACATAAATTTTTAGTGAAACAAGTTTTTTTATGAAACCTTTACATAATATTCCTAAAGAGTAAGTCAACCTGTTGAATCAGTTTTTAAAATACATTTACTTTTGTTGCATTTGAGAAAGATTATAGAAGTTCATTTCTTGCGCAATGCAATAGATGACATGCATTAAAAAAACATTTCAAAATAGGTAACAGCATATTCATGAATCACAGGCTTTTTCAAGCAAACTTTAGCCTGTACTAGTTTTGCAGTTATGCATGGAAGCTATTTGATGTATTATCCCACAACCAAACACGAGCGAAGGGATTGTTTGGGAGCTTTATGATAAGTGCATATGTGCACACAACTCACGAAAATTATTCATGAACGGCCGTCCTAAACCCTTGTACCCAAATCTCATCAACAAATTTAACCATTTTTCAATGGAGTCTTTTAAGGATAATAACTATACAAAACACATATAAGCCTATTTAAATATGTTACCAAGTCTTTATCATTTGTAGACAATATCCTAACACTAACCCATCTGATCGGATTATACATAAATAGACAGATTAATTTGGCCTAAAATCGCCATCAAAACTTGACAAGCCTTTTTTAATCAAAATTAAGACCGGCCAAAGAAACGTCGATAAGGCCGTGCGACAGATAGTACTGTAGAACCATTAAGTGGTGCGCATTTCACGGAAAAAACGTGCACATTTTACCAGTCTATGGCATTGTCCAATTGCCGAAGGTTTCTGTAATTAACGTAGAAGTACTGAAAAGTAATCGTTTTTTTTTGCTGATTCTACCGGACTCTGACATTTTGGACACTTATAATGAGTACTTTAGTATTCCAACTGATGTCCAAAGCAGTGAAAGTAAAGGAAATGGCGATGATATTTTTTTAACAATTCTTATAAGATTATTACAATATTTAATTGTAAGAATAATTGTTCGATTTCATAAGATTATTATAAAAATTTAATTATAAGAATAATCATTCGAATTTACAAGATCAAAGTATATAGTGACCGATGTTGGGCAATATGTTACTGTTATTATTTTTCTAAAGATTTTGTTGATGATACTACGACTGTGCCCAATATCGCGGTACTGCCAAGCCGTTTTTACTATCTGCAAAATTAAGTTATAGGCCTACACTTTCTTATAGATATACAGCTATTTCTATGACAACCAACTAAAATCTGTTCAGATGTCTAAATCCAGCATAATTTTTTGCATGTAAATACAAAAATCTAGATAAATATCACAACTTCTTGATATTGCTTGCTATGACGTTTTGAAATGTAAACAAAATTGTGCATTGGTTTTCATTTTTCAAACTTTAACACCAGTCTTCTCAAAACTATGTTTTCGCACTAATGGTAAACATGCATTCAGTTTATTGACCATAAAATTTGCTGTAATTAAGCGAGAATCAAATTTTTTTTGCACAATACATGAGAATTTTCTCCTTCTGCTAGTGTAGATAACTCTAAATCTCTCGCACCCGACTTAACCATGGTTTCTGTGATCATGACCCATTTTTTCACTTTGGTTACAGATCGCTGTCAAAACCATTCTGCATTCAAGACAACCAACTTTCAAACTATGTATATTACACAGCAGCTTGCCATTTTACTTTTAATATTGCATTTCTCCTATTGCAGGGTAGTGATATAAACATGTAATATTTTCCTTTCACTATTGCTGGTTGTTGTAGATAATAGCACCCAGTACATTACAGCTACCATTGCAGCTACCATTGCGGTTATCCTATTGCACTGCAATGCCATTTGACTGCTAATATTGCCTTTCTCAACCAGCGGTACCCTTTCTTTTTTTCAATATCACTCTGGTCGTGGGCTGTATGACAGGGGAATTTCTAGTGTAGAAAATCAAAATACGGCAGCAATTCAATAAAACAATAGCTTGTCAGCGGATTTGGCAATAAGCCGAGGCAGGAATTCCGTGAGTAACTTTGCAGGTTTACATCTAACTTGAATGTGTAAATGGCAAGCCGCATGTTGAAACAACTGGACCCATGACAACCTCTAACAATTAATCTGCGACTGGCTGAGAAGGTTCGACGCAGACGGTTGGCTGATGACACAAAAACTTTTTTCAGCAACTGCAAATTTTCAATGTTGTATTTAGGCTCACTATTAATAGACTACGTTCAAAATCAAATAGATATACAGAATGATATTCATTTTTACAATTGGCTGCAGTATGCGACTGCTGTTAGCCAAACATCAATGAATTATACTGGTGTATTTTGATTAGCTGTTTAGCTACTACCATTGCAATCTTTTGACGAGATTGACTGCAAAAGTTGCCACCACTACTGAGCATGAAAAAGTTAGATGTAAATAACTAGTGGACAGATGGGAGACAACTCATAGAAGTGCACTGAGCAAAGAACTAGATGCATATTATGAGAACACAAAACTTTTTAAAAACGATAGCGACGACAAAAATATATTTAACCCTGAACTAGATATATATACAGTTGAAGTGGCTGATCGAAACGTTTTTATAGTTTGACATGCACATGACGACTATATCGTGAATAGTCACACAAGAGAACTGGACCCAAAGATATGTGTTGACTTTGACATGCACAGCCTGGTATCAAATGCGTGAACATGTAACAATGGGAATAGAATGAATCGATTTGAATGAAATGAAAAGAAACGCAATGACTCCTTACTCAATGGTGAACTCGGATCAGATAGAAACATGTGAATTAACTAGGGTTTGAGGCAGACTATGTTATAGCAAATCCTAATCATCAGCATACCAAAAACCTTAAACTAACACATCTCTATGGCATAGCCTTAACAGTTGCGATCTACTGAGAACTAACGAGCACACAAATCTAAGGAAAGGAAGCCATCGAGAAATAATCAGACTTTGCTTTCTGTAGAGAAATCAGAGTGTGTGCATAGTAAAAGTGACTTTACTAGCAAATACTTATATTATTGCATTACTTTAAGATATCGAATAACTCTGATCATTTGAACATGAAACTCTGTCAATTCAAACTGTATTTTTATATAAGGTTATAGCCTATCATTGAAACCACTTACCTTCCATAGAGAGGAGTACACGGTTCAGTACACTTACCTTCTATAGAAAGTACACACATCGGAACACCCACCTCCCATGGTGAGGAGTACACACAGCAGCACACCTATCTTCCAGAGAGCACATACATCCGTATGCTTACCTTCCATAGAGAGGAGCATAGCACTTCCTGGAATACTTGTACTCCAAATCAAATGCGTTATCTGACACAGACTTCAGATGTGCCATGGCTTCTATAACAGTTATTTACCAATAAACTTTAGTGTAGAATGGCTTCGAGAGCCAGCCGTTGGATTCATTTCCTAAGACAGGAAATCAATTTGAAATAATTCTATAATATAGAGGATAGCACTCACCTGGGCACATCTAGCAGAGGAGATTGACCTGCTCGTGCGTGACAGACACGTATCGCTACTGTCTATACAGACAATAAAATGCTTCATAATTCTTAGCACTACTATTACGCAGAATCTTATTGGCAGTTGGTATGAAAGGCAAAGCATGAGCAGCTGAAATCATTTTTCATATCACGCTATGGCAAGTAACATTTAGAGGAACTTTGATATGGATGGCCGAGCCTATAATGAAATTATCTACCACAAATACGGGACCAATTAAACAGACAATATACATGAGCAGCAAGAGCACTTGGCAAGAACAAGTAAAATTGATTCAACTCGATGAAAAGGCAGCTTTCACACATCATAAGCTAACACATGCATGTACCAAGCTCTGGAAAAATCTAGTGATAGCCAACCAGATGGGAAACTAAATCAATATCACGACTAATATGCTAGTCAACAAGAATCGTACATGGACATACCACATCAACATTTAGTATCTATAGCGCACACCTGATATCGCCAATTATGAAGCAAAGCATAATGTTACGTGTTTCTTGGTGTGAAACGAAGGCTAGCCTTTTGTATCAACTTTACACATTCGCGTGCCATTTATGGAAGACCAGGTCATGTGACTCAACATAAGCATAACACTGTAAACCAGCGCAGTCGACATTTGCCAAAAGAGGTACCAGCAATCAGCTGTGTTACTGTCTAACAAGTCTGGGAAGCAAGCAATTATCAAAGCAACGGAAATTGAGTGAAATGTTTTCAGTTTTCTCCCAGAGACTGATACCAATGAAACTACGATCAATGACTACAAGCAACAAAGATGGAGAGCCGTGGTGTAGGATTTGGGTGGAATTTATTGCTAGTTGTTGAAGCAAACAGTAAAAATATATAAAGAAGTGTTTAAGGCATGCCACCACCCATGGCTTGCTGAGGTGCAGCTGCAGGAGGCGCTTGCTTGGCTTCGCTGTATGGTGTAGTTGGGGCAGCTTCTTCCTTGGGTTCAACGATATTCACATTATCTGGCAGAGGATTCTTAGGTCCAATCTTTCCAGTTGGGTCCCAAGGCAACATGATTTTCACCTTGATGCCAAGGACACCTAAAATGGTTAAAAACATGCCTCAACTACAACAGTTGACCAGATGAGATAGAGATAATTTAATCTGTCTAGCGAATTTAAACAAGTATTTTATTTAGTATTCTATAGAAGGAACCTCCAATTCTTAGTTAGATCAACTAGTCTTCAGTGAGATGTTGTTAATTAAATCATGCACATCCATACTTGCCTCTCACACCGAGACACTCTTTATGACACAAAATTGATCAATAAAGACACGATACAATAAATCAGTGAAAGTATAGCGAAGGACCAGCATTGCACAAGCAATGAGTAAATGAACTTGCAGAAATAATATTTGCCGCTATACAATTTGGAATATTAGTTCTGATGGCAGAAATTAACTCTAAAAGCCTGACTGGGCAAGAAAGTAATCTTAACACCAGAAGCTACTAAATAAACACTGTAGAAAGCTTGTGGACACACCAGCATGAACCAACTATTGCAGTTACTGGTTAGTTTGAATTATTACCTGAACATTTATGCAAAATGAGGCTTCACGATTGGATTACTATAAATCAATGGTGTGTAGTACCACGGACCATCTTACAACGCCGCACACTAAATTTGGGTTATCAGTAATAAATTGATAGTTAACATTTTATACCGGGTTCAGACAACGACACTTCAAACAACAAAATTGGTGTGAAGTGTTGCTGAAATATTTACAAAAAGACCTTTTCAGTGACACAAGTAGGTTTACGCTGAGTAATACAATTGTTATACATTGCACAGCCTGTAAAATTACAGATAACTATTTCAGACTAATTTAAACATATAGCGTTTCATGACATTTTAGTTTGACGTGATAGATCATCAGATATGTCGATAAAACAGAGAATAAATAGCGGAGCAATTGATAGTAAATACTTCAAGGTGATCGATTGGTGCAGGTGATACAGAGTCGGGTCTACAAATCTGAATGTCACGAGTTATGAGAATCGCTGAACGTTGTTTCATTCTTACTTTGACCCCTGCACACAGATAGACGATGAACAGGTAACACCGCTTTTCACATTATAAGACTATTTTTTGTTTTATGGTAGATTGTGATCATTTTAATAATAATTAGAAATTAGTAATTAGATTGTAATTATTGTAAAATTATCGCAACCAGAATTTATAAAGCCAATAAAATTGATCAGAAAAAGGAGTTGTCGATGCAAACTAATGATATTGCAGTAATGATAAAGCCAACAAATTAAAATTTGAGTCTAGTTTTTCTTATGGCATGGCCAAAGTAATGAGTTTGAAAAGATCCAAAATGGATTAGGCCATTTACGTTTATTTTCCTGTTTGTATAATGTAAATTCGCTATAACCTAATATCTAATCCACAACGGAAACATTACAGGAACAGATTATTTACGTTGTATGTAGGAGCTAGTGCGGCACGATAAAATTATATTGCACGATAGGCGTAGATTTTGTGTGGGGACGATATCATTTTGGGGGGTTTTGTTGGTCGATCTTGTAATCGGGTATATCAATGTCTTCGACATCATGTCAAGACGATAAATATCTGTGTTCAATCGGCAGAACAACATCTTTTATCGCCGGCTTTCGTGACTCAATATCGGCACAGCACTAGTTCCTGAAAACATATTTACGAGCCCGTGGATTTCCTTTATCTTTGAGAATCCTCTAGAAATGGACTAATGGGGTAGAAAAGTTTCCTAAATAAAGTTAAAGAGAAAAGACAACCCCTATTTTTTGTATTTAGACCCAATTATCACCCTTGTAATTCTGTTTTTGTTGTTGTGAAACATCACAATAATCTATACCGGGTGAGCATAACTCCAAAGTTTCAATACTGAACGATATCAATAGCTCACAGGGCCAATATATCGTTTTGACATGTGGTGTCATATCGCAGAGCACTAGTAGGAGTGTCTACTGCATGGTAATTCTGCATTGATAAAACGGATCAATAGAACCAGACCAAGTTACATAAACGCAATACTCCAGATTTGGCCGAACACCCACCTTGCCTGAGGAGGACGTGTCTAACGGCAGTGTCAACATATTCTCGACTAGGCTCACCACTGTGAATCATCAGACCATCTACAAACTTCATGGCCTTGGCTCTTTGACCTGAAAGAGACAGCTGATGTGAGCTGGCAGGTCAACTAACTAATAACAAGGCTGCATCAACAAAGTAAAACCCTCAGGAGTTTTTGATCATCAGTTGCGATCAGATCAGACAATTAAAACATCATCGAGTTTTCAAAAACACTAATAGACGACAGAAAACGAAGACAGAAGTTTATGAAAGCGATATAGTGAAGCCTAAATGGCCAACACCCAAAACTTGTTTCCACAAACCTCTTAGCTTTCCTGAAACGACAACTTCACAGCCTTTAGCACCGCTCTCCATGATAAACCTGAGCACACCATAACAGGCCCTTCTAACAGCAAGGCCTCCAAGGAGCTTGTAGCGAAGACTTTCACACTGTGCAATGGCACAAAGTCCTCGGTTATTTACTTTCTCAGCGTAAAGCTGCAAGAAAAAAATGTGGCGATTGAAAAGTTAATGAAATGAAGTTCGGCTGTCAGTAAGGAACATACTTTCTTTCCCTCAGTATTTTTTGTCTTCATGACAAATGTAAGACATATGCTTTAGAGCATCACAGGGAACAGTAAATTATTTCATCAAAAAATTTGAATTAAGGATGGTTTTATTTTTATTCTAACTCATACGATTAACCCTTTTATTGCATACATGCATAGAAATGTTTATCTTTATTTGTTTTTAAGTTCTATTTGATCCAATTTAGGATATTTAAATACAAACAAGAATGACAAGATGATAAAAGGAAGTAATGGTTAAAAACACAGGCTATAATGAATTAATGTAGATAAGCTACACATATGGGCTGGCAATGTGAAATGGTCTCATTTTAGTATTTTTTTAGAAACATTTTCAAGGTGCTGCATTTTAACATATACATCTGTGAACTGGTGAAACAGATCTCCTCCCGCCATTTCATTATACAGTAGACACTCCTATAACGTAAAATATCTGTTCCATGATCGTTTACGTTAGAGGGAATTTGTTATAAGAACAGTAAAATATATTTAAATTGCCTAATCCGTTCCAATATCTTTACAAACTCATCCCTTTGGTCATGCAAAAAGAAAAAAATTGACTTTCAATTTGCGGGCTGTACCGTAACTGCAGAATTATTGGTTTGCAACAACAACTTTGCTCCTTTTTATGGTCAATCTCCCTGGTTTTATAGAACATGATTGTGGCAAATTTACAAGTTGATAGGAACTGCACATTTTCAACATTCATTTACAACGATTTGCTCATGTTTCTAAACACAAAGTAAAGATAATAACAAATATTTTGTATGTCTACAATAAGGCAAATCAACAAAATCTTTTTACTATAAAAAGCAGTTATATTTGTTTGTCGTCTATCCCTATTCAGGAGTCAAGGTTAGGATATAGATAAATTTCGATGTTACTCCAACTCGTGACATCCAGACTGGTAGACCGAGACTGTAACACCTGCACCACTCGATCGCCTTTTTATTTATGAACAATTGCGCACCTATCCTATTCGCCTTTTGTCGACAAATTTAACGATCTATTACGTCGAACTAGAATGCCGCGAATGTTATAGATAATAGATATAACGCGGAACGTACTGCATTTTTCTTCAGCAAGTGTGACGAAATAAACTAACATTTAAATTTATGTTGAAAACCTACCACTTTACGTTATATGGAAATTTTTACAGAGTGGGGAGCAAAAACTTCACATAAATTTTTTACGTTATCTGAAATTTTCATTATAGGAGGTATACGTTATAGGAGCGTCTACTGTATATTTTAATTGAGCTAATTTTCGTCCTCGTCATACAAATCCTATTTCACCTTACGAATTCAACAAAATTTTCACTTGATATTTAAATTGGGCTGTCGGCGTGCTTATTGCGTCGAAATAACAAAAAAGCCAATGCATTGTTTGACAAAAACCTTCTCACAACACCTAAAAGAGATACGAAGACCCATTGTTTTCAGTTTGACATTCTTCATGTGAAAATTGATACGTAATATTTTCCATTCAAAACTAGTAGCTAAATTGGAGTTGCCATTTCTTCGAACAGAGGGTCAGAAATCAGACAACTTCCCCTTAATCTGCTAACAAAAAATCTACTTCATTACGAAAATAGTATGACTCGGGCTTTCTTGTCGAATTCAGTTGAAAAAGGTTTTAATGAAGTCAGCTAAAAGTTATAGCGAAAAGGAGCTGGAAACTGAAACAAGTTGAAGTTTAGTAAAACACATACTGAAGCTTAGCTTTAAACGTGTGTTTATTAAGCTAAATTCCATCAAGTTAAATTCAAAGTTTATGTTATATGTCTGTCTTGAAGGTAAGAACTCCCTATGGTACATACTACACATAGTAATGTTACATTTTATTGCAGACCATAACTACTAAATACACTAAAATTATTATAAGCAACTATAGTTACCAAGGTTAACATAGTATTTGATTACTAATTTTTAATATGTCCAATACTGAAAATCTTGATGATTCTTACCAGATGTTTCTATTAAATAATTACGAGATTCTATACGACATTTTCGCTATACGATACCAACCCTGGAACAGATTAAAATCGTATGAGGAGGACACGGTACTTCAAACAAGGTAATAAACCAATATATATTAAAAAACCTGGCATAATTGTTACGCAAAGAACAGCAAAAGAGATAAACTGCAGACAATGATAACTGTCTTGAAATTACTATATGTAATTTAGCATACCACTATTTTTGCGGAAGGAAAATCAATTTCATTCAACTATACTAGTAGGTGAAAAACTACAACGAAATTATTGAGGCTATTACAGTGTATTGAATCGGGAGAGGCGACTCTTTAGCATAAATAAATTATAAGTACTTTTCGGTACTCGAATACGCTACTGCTAAAATAAATACACGGCTGCTAAAATATTGACATTGCATGCATGGTATATAAATTAGGATAACACAGAAAACAAAATCAACTATTACAAAAAGTTCTGCACCTTAACCATTGAGTAACGTAACGTGAAACTTACCTCGACAGTAGCTTCGGGAAAGTTGAATCGTTTTTGGACTACTGCAGTCAGCTCACGGATTCTGCGGCCTTTTTCTCCTAACACACTTTGTGTGCGTGTAGCCAGAATTATAATTTCTGTTCTAGTTGGTGTCACCCTAACCTCAACACCAGAATATCCATCTTCAGCCAGCTCACGAGTCAGAAATTCGTTCAATTCGGCTTTGAATACTCCATCATTGACGAACTGCAAGTACATAAGGAACAAGCTCATCAACTCAATACCTAATGAAAAGAAATCAGCAAGCACATCAACTCAAAGACACATTTTATATCATACTACTTTCATTCAGAAAAATGAACCGAAGAATTATTTTGGAAAATGTGTGTGGTTCCAACTGCCATATATTATCGCAAAATAATACGATAAGCCAAAAAGCATCGACATTCACAGAACTGTCCAACGGATTTTTAAATGTGATTAGTTTTCAAAATGCAATAACTTCAACCAAATTTATTTAGTAAAGCTTAAATATTTTAATATAAAAATTACCTTTCTCTTCTTCGACACTTGTGTAGCCATGGTGGCTTGCTGTTCAAACCGGAAAAGGATCGGATAGATGCATTTTGGGCGTAGACGCGATTCTATGAGAGTGTATCAATAGAGATTGGGTGGACAAACCCTTTTGTGATACGATTATAGGAGGGCGGAGTGTCTTATAACGACTCCAATTCGGCATCGTTTAAATTTGTTGTGTACAAACTCTTTTGTATATCGAATGCTTGATGTTTCTATCGGGATTTTACTGACTTTGGCAATGTTCTGTTTACACTATTTTTGCGTGTGTTACTAATTATTAATTCCACATTTAGGCATGTCAATTAAAATAAATCGATAACAAATTTTTCATTGTGGCCATTAACCAGACCTGCCAACCCAAGAGTGGGGCAATGCGTGAGATTTGGTTTTGGGGCAATTGATGTATCAATGATAGCATATATAAAATTTTTGAAATTAGGGCAAAAATCTCACGCATTTTCATTTTTTCTTTGGGGTGATTGCGTGAGTCTCACGCCCAATGCGTGAGAGTTGGCAGGTATGCCATTAACCCTTTCAACCCCTAATTATTTTCCAGTTGAGCAATATTATGACATAATAAATCTTCCGATCCATAGTTCAAACAATTGGTATAAAGGGTCTATACATCATATTTACATTCTATAAGGACAACATTTATTGCAGTTATGATAATAAACACGTGATGCAAACAACTTGAGTATAAAACTGATATAAGTTAGAAAGTTTGAAAATGAATAAAAATAATACATGTACATGTATATCTAAAGTATAAAATAAATGTTTGTAAACTATAATATCTCATAGTACCACAATAAAAGCTGTACTGCCAAATGTTCATATGAATGCACTATATTTTTCCTTAGTGTTCCATGTTTTAAAACAAGGTGCTGGGCATAGTGGTATGTCGCCACACTCTACACCCAACATCCAGTCAAAACTGGTGGACATGTGAAGACATGTGATGACACATGAAGAAATGACATAAAGACATGTGTCACCTATTTTGAGCATCTGACCCAGATGTTTTTTTATGTCGTTTGGCACATTTTTTCTCGTAGAGCGCAATGTCCCATATGCGTAAGTGCCTTTTTCATACAGTTCTTTCATAAGGGCTGGGCAAGAGTACCAGTGGTCCATAGCATGATGGTGACCTAAGTTCAGCATAACCTGCATCTTGTCAAGAACAACAGTGTGCGCAACACCCTGGCTTATGTTGGAATTTTCTCTATCTTTACCAGCGTAGAAAGAATATTTGCAAATGTAGCCTGTGCTGCTCTCAGCCAGCACATATTCTTTCAAACCAAACCTCGCTCTCTTCTTTGGTATGTATTGTTTTAAAATCAACTTTCCTTCATATAACAACAATGTTTCATTGATGGAAATTTTCTGACCAAGTTTGTAAACAGCAGCAAAGCGGCAGTTTAGTTTTTTTATTATTGCATTAATCTTGTTGCTTCATTCTGTTGATGGAATAGATTAATCTACAAAATGCAGTGCTTGGAGATTTTGTAAAAACTTGTCATGCGACATTACTGGGTGGAATAGTGGGGTGGCTTGTTTTAAATCGGTTGACCAATATGCCTTTAGAGACAGTTTTTGTATGATGCTCATGAGCATCACTAGAGTCTAGGCATACCGCCATTGCCACTAGCAAAAGATTCATCAGATACACTTCCACCCTCACCTACAAGTAGCAGCATAACGATAATAAAAGAGAATATTTAAAAACGGCATAATTTTATTACTTCCAAACTTCTTGCACAATAACATCCAGAAATGAATAAAAATACACTATATCGTTTTTATCTACTAAAATTGTGAAAAGATTTATTAATAAAAAAATTTTTTTTGAAATAATTAAAAGTTATAATAATTTAATTATTTTGACGTAGTGCAATTGAAACTTACCTTTTGCTGCTAATAAATGTTCATGCTGTTGTTGTAGATCACTGTCGCTGCTCAATTCTTCACCTGAA